>NC_056741.1:1338011067-1338088027 GCF_019279795.1 Protopterus annectens
TTGAATTTGGAAAAAGAATGGCATTTGCATGAATGTCTAGCCAAAGCGTTGTATGAATTACTCGCTCTGACCGCTCCTCAGTGTTCTTTAATGCAGTCTGATGATTTATGGCTAGTTTTATCTACATAAAATGAAGAACAAGAAGCACAAACTGCAACATAAACAATGTTAATGGCATGACAATCAAAATTATTTGGAAAACTGATTCTGAAGTTGTTTGAGAATATAAAATGTGAACCAACTTGAATGTATTGGCAGCAAACACATCTATTACAGCGGAACATACCAGGGGGATCAATATTGATAGATTTAATTTAACAAAAAAGGATTGGATTTTTTTAAGTAAGATACAACCGGACATGTATGATGATGGTCTGATTATGGCCACTCTAAATATAAAAGATCTATTCTCAGTAATGCCGCATGAGAAGGGGCTGGATTGGTTCTATGAATATTTGAGTAGGCACACTGAATTAGGGTTCAATAGCAACCATACTCTTAGGACTTGTGTGAAACTGATATTAGAGAATGACTTTTTAAGTTCTAGTGGACATCTTTTCAGACAAATTCAAGGTGTGGCCATGGGAGCCTGTTGTGCCACAGTTTTTACCAATTTGGTACTGGCTTACTGAGAGGAGTACATTATGAACTCTTGCTATCGGGACCTTTGGGCTCTCTATGGCCGCTACCTGGATGATATAGTTATTTTATGGAAGGGTGGTGAGGAAAAACTAGGGGAGTTCTGTCAGTATATCAATAACACTACTGATTTTCTTAAGTTTACTTTAAATACTGATAAGGACAAACTAAATTTCATTGATGTGTCTATTGTGAAAGACTATGAGAAAAAATCATTTGTTTCCTAACTATATCGAAAACCCACCTATTCCAACACACTTCTACATTTTGACAGTTGGCACCCAGTTCTCCAGAAAAAGGCACTGGTTAAGGGGCAGTTCATCTGAATTGCCAGAATGGTGTCAGAAATTAACTTGATTTTCAAGCTGAATTCAACAAGTTGAACAATATGCTCACAAAAAGAGGATACCCTTTGGGTTTTATCAAAGCTTTTGAAAATTAGGTTAAAATCAAAAGACAAACGGGTGCCATTGCCAACATTTTATTTTATTATGGTGGGACTAATAGCTCTCATTCAAGTGACAAAATAATGAACAATAATTTTGCTAGAGCTTGTGTTTTGCCTTTTTCTCAATTTTTATGATATCAAAAATATACTGGAAAATTTTTGGTCAGTTTTGATGTTGGATCAAGAAGATTTTAGGAGAAAACAATTGTTGTTTACTAAAAAATTCCAGTTTTAAAACTTTGTTTGAAAGGCCTAGGACAGGAAATACAAAAGGTGGTTGTTTTAAATGTGGTAGGTGTGGACAATGTTCATTTATGTTGGAAGGTGATTCCATGTACATCAAGAACTATGGGTTTATATAGCCCATTAAGAAATATTTTTGCTTTTCAAAAAGAGTAGTGTACATAGCTAAGTGCAGGTTGTGTGATGGCTTCTATGTGGGCAAAACAAAAAGGGCATTTAAGCAAAGGGTATACGAGCACTGTTATGACATTAAATGTAAAAACAAAAAGAATGCCCTATACAATCATGTGTACACTTGAGGGACAGATTGCAGTAGGCTTCTTTCCATGTGGTCATTGTACATATTGTCCCAGAATATTAAAGTCAAAAAGTTCCAGTAGTAAGAATACAAGTCATGTAAATTATATCCCCTTTCTTGCTAATTGTTATTCAGACTGGGTCGTATACCTTGCAGTCTGTAAATGCTCAGCATTTTATGTAGGTCAGACGTCAAGACCAGTAAAATGCAGGATATCGGAACATTTCAGTGACATTAAACACCAGAGAAATACCAATGCATTGTATAAACACACTGTGTCACACTGAAATGCATCATTTCTTTTTATTATTATTGGATCCTAAGCACTAAATCCAATAAATCAGGCTGGCATGAATTACTAAATACAAAAGAGAAGAAATGAATAATTAAATTAGGAGGGCTATTTGTACCTGGGTTAAATTAACATCTTTAATTGGTCACAGTGAGTGTATTTATAGGATGAGCTGTTTGTATATTATTACACTGATGAAGGCTATGTAGGATACTAGCCGAAACTGGTCTGTTTAGCTTATTCTTGTCTATACTATTCTTATGTATATGTGTTTAATAAATATATTATAGTTGCTGCCACAGTCTGCTGGTCTGTATTTTGAATTTGCCTCTGGAATTTTGTGACCTTGCAGATGCCATACCTGCAGAGAAACATTGGGACTGGATCTGCTGCTTTGCGCTATAGACTCTTCTACATCTTGCCAAAACCTTAGGCATTTCAATCAACAAAGAAAAATCTCAACCATCTCACACGCAGGACTTGGAATTCATCTGAGCAAGGCTAAGTACAATATCCTGTGTGACCTCCCTTCCTCACCATAGGTTGTTTTAAAGCTAAGATTGCAACTACAAACGATCCTTTCACAACACAAAATTCCTGCTTGTGTGGTACTACAGCTTCTCAGATCCATGGCAGCGACAATAACATTAGTTCCCCTAACGAGGTATCAAATGAGGCTGCTTCAGTGGCTCTTAGCGTCGCAGTGGTCACTTTTAACACACCCTATGTCCCATCCTGTCTTCATAACAAATCTCTGCAAGGAGGATTGATCTTGGTAGATGAAGCCAGAAGAAAATTTATGGAGTCGTCACTTCTCCCCTTCTCAGCCCAAGCTGTAGTGACCACAGATGCTTTCAAGATAGGGTTGGAGGGGGGGGCAGCATTTTCTGGGGAAGATTCCCCACAAGAGGCCAATTTGCACATCAGTGTCCTAGAACTGAGGGCAGTGCTTTTAGCATTGCTAGCATTTCAGTCTGCCCTTCCTTCAGGGATAATTGCTGTCCAATCAGGCAACATGTCTGTAGTCTGGTAGATCAACAAACAGGAAAACCAGATCCTACTCTCTATGTTGGGAGCCCTAAGTGTTCGGGAATGGGCAGTTGCCTCCAACCTCTTTCTAATAGCAGTGCATATCCCAGGGAACTCCAACATGATTGCAGACAAACTAAGCAGGTGTATCCTTCTGCCTCACGAGTGGTCTCTCAATCTCAACGTAATGACAAAAATCTTTTGTCAATGGGGTCAGCCTTGCTGTGACCTGTTCGCTTCTCCCATAAACCACAAATGCAGCAGCTACTTTGCCCTAGCCCCCCCCCCCTCGTTGGGAGTCCCTGAGATGCACTTCTTCATGATTGGCCCCAGGACTTCCATATGCTTTCCCCCAATTCCAATACTTCCCCAGTTTCTGAGGAAAGCCCAGTGGTTGAGAAGCAAAGTGATTCTCATTCCACTTTACTGGCCCCATCAAGTATGGTTTCCCTTTCTTTGGCCTCACCTGGTTCACTGCCCATGGATTCTGGATCCAACTCCGGACCTGCTATCTCACCTTCAGGCTTGGTGCATCCCAACCTTCAACATCTCAAGCTGACTGCTAGGTTTCTCCAATTCCAGTAATTGCCAGGCAAAACAGCTTGTCCTCCCCAGTGTGGAAGATACTTCTGGCTTCCCATAAACTGTCCACCAGGAAAATTTACCTAAACAAAACAAAAAAGATTCTCCATTTGGTCAGGTGCAAATGACATTTATCTTTCTCGGCATCTCTTGATAAGTTCCTGGAATACTTGGCCACCTTATTTCAGTTGGGAGCCTCAACATCTACAGTTAAGTTTCATTTAGCTGCTGTTTCGAATTTTCATAACTGCGTTCATTTATTGATGTCTCATCATCTTTGCAAAACCTTTCTTAAAGGTGCTCAGCATTTGAAACTCCTTTTCAAAGATCTGATGGCGCTTAGGGATTTGACCTTAGTTTTACAATGCCTAGTTCATCAGCCCTTTGAGCCAGCATTATCCTGGAAGACCTTATTCCTAATAGCTATCATGCCTTCAAGGAGAATTTCAGAGTTACAGGCTTTGTGTGTGAATCATCCATGTATCATCATCCACAAAGAAATAGTATCATTCAGAACAAATCCCACCTTCCTTCCTAAAGTGGCATCAGAGCCCAATATTAACCAGACCATAGATTTACCAGTTTTCTTTCCAAATTTTTCAAACAAAGGAGAGTACTGCTGGCTTATGTTTGACGTCCACAGACAATTACGTTTTTACTTAGACAACAAAAGCCTTTAGAAAATCAGACCAATTATTTTTTCCTTTTCAGGTACCAGACTGGGAAAGCCGGTTTCAAAGCTCACCTTGTAGAAATGGTTAAAAGACTGCATTGTCTTTATATGCAATCAGAATGAACTCAAACTTCCAACAAAAATTAGAGCTCATTCTACAAGATCTGTTTTCACTTCAGCGGTCTTCCATTCCAGAGCTTCTATGGAAGACGTATGTGCAGCTGCAACTTGGGCTATCCCACATACCTTTATCACTCATTACAAGTTAGACATGGTCTCCAGGGGATGAGCATCCTTTGGCTCTATGGTTTTCAGGAATATCCTTCCTTAGGGCCATCCAGGATCTAAAGTAGCTGGGGACTCTGTCTCATCAGTCAAGAATGAATGAAGACTGACAACTTGACACCATCAGATAAAAAAGTTATATTCTTAACCATAATGTTCCATCTGTGTTGTTGATCTTCATTCATTCTTGACATCTCACCCTACTGCCCCCTCCGAGGGACTCCTGGAAGTTCAGAACTAGCCCTGAGGTTTTGTCATATGGTTGTTCCTCAGAGCTTCCATATTTTCTTAGTGATGAGCAAACTCTATCTGAGGTAATGGGAGGAGAGGCAGTATGGGTAGAGCCTTAGCTCGAGAGATTTTGGCTGGCGCGAGCTTTGTATAACAAACAAGTCAGTTCCGAGGGTTCGGAACCAAACCCATCAGTCAAGAATGAATGAAGATCGACAACATAGACTGAACGTTATAGTAAAAACAACTTTTTTCCTCTAGAAAGTGGGGCAAGTGGAGCAGTTTTCTGTGGCACACTGAGTGGATTGGAATTTAATGAATAGATTGAATGCATGTATTAAAGCAGAAGCAACTGTGTGAGAGATCAGAGAGATGTATGAAAGCTGAAGAGAGTGTGTGTGTGAGATCAGAGAGAGAGTGAATGCTTCTATGAAAGCAGAAGTGAAAATGTGTGAGAGATCAGAGATGTATGAAGGCTGAAGAGTGTGTGTGTGTGGGAGATCGGCGAGAGAGAGTGAGTGAATGCATGTATGAAAGCTGAAGAGTGTGTGTGTGTATGAGATCAGAGAATGAATGTGCATGTTAACATTTTAGCGATTTGACTTGTTTGGCTTGACTTGTTCTCAGGATGAGGAGAGAGGGAATTTATTTGTATCTTCCTTTTTAAAACTCTAAAAACGTAGGGTATGTTTCTGCGGGGGGGGGGTGAACAAAGTGCAACATATGAAAAACTGAATTGTTAATACTGTACTGCATTTCTTTAATTTGTTTTTTTTTTCTGGTTGTTTTGAGTTCCAGTTAACTGAGAGTTTACTGTAATATGTCCTGAAGTCTGAATTAACATCCAAAACAAAGTAAGAATCCTCTATTGATCCTTTATTTAGCAATACTCTGCCTATATAGAGTGAAAGCACATGACCAGTATCATAGTTTCCATAAGATCCCTTGGCTGCTGTTAGCTCTTAGCTTCTTCTTTTTATTATTATTATTACTACTCATCAAGTTCCCCATTCTGTTCTAATGTTTTTTTTATAACCATATGAATGGCAAATCCTTCTTTTGCAGAGAAGTTATTGCTCGTCTTGGCTGTCTTTTTTTCCTCCCTATATTCCATTTGCCCTTGGAATCTTGCCCCACATGGAATTTCTGAACCTACCCAGTGGGTGATGGTTTTAATCCATTTCAGACACCTTTACACTGAGGGCATGCTTAGTGGCCTGTAGGAGGCCAGGAAACCCAATACTAGATAATCTTACTTGTCCAATTGGAAAAGGTTCTCTATGTGATGTCTTAAAAGGCAGCTAGACTCATTTCAAGGAGAGGTCCCCTTAGTGCTGTCCTAGCTGTGTGAATTGTTGCAGGCAAGGTTAACCTATTCTTCTGTTAAGGTTCACCTGGCTGCTATTTCTGCTCGTCTCCCTCTTGACCCTCCGCTTACTTCCCGACTTCCAGTGAAGTTATTCCTAAAGGGAGTACTGCATCTCAGGCCCCCCAGGAGGCCAGTGCCTCCATCTTGGCACCTGAACTATGTGTTAGAGAAGTTCACCATTGCCCCTTTTGAGCAGTAGCTACAGCTTCTCTAAAATATTGCACTTGGCAAATGGTGCTTTTGGTAGCCCTGACATCAGACAGGAGAGTGTCAGAGCTCCAGGCCCTCATGGCCACCCCACTTTTTTTAATCTTCCATGTCTTTAATGCCTAAGGTGGTCAGTGAGCTGTCTCTGAACCAATGTATTCACCTCCCCACTTTTTTTTCCCTACATCCCCAGAATGACCGTGAGAGAGTCCTGCATTCCCTTGATGTTCACAGACAACTAAGATTCTACCTAGACAAGACCAAGTCCTTTAGGAGATCAGAGCAATTATTTGTCTTTCACCCCAGAGCTCTGGGGAAAGTGGTGACAGAATAGACAAACTCTGCCTGGACTTTTAGGGCCATTTCTTTTTGCTGCATCTACCATGGCAATCATCTAAACTCTAAAATTAAAGCTTATTCCACTAGAACCATTGCCTGCCATGGCCTGGAGCCTTCTTCAAAGGGGTGGACACTGCTTCCATTCTAGAGGCAGTTACCTGGGCATCTGTCCATACCTTCACTAAACACTACAAAATGGACCACATTTCCAGATCTAGGGCAGGTTTTGCTAGAGCAATCCTGCATGGAGTCTTGGAAAACAGTTCCAAACCATTCCCCTCTTTCCTTTGAGGTGTGACACTCTCCTAAAAGTTCTGAATACTGCAACATGTGAATAGAAGGACATAGAATAGTTGTGTAAAGTATTAACATATAGATGTCCTCTTCCATGTTGCAGTATTCTATCCCACCCTTTTCCCTCTTTTAAAAAAAAAAAAAAAAACAAAAAAAAAAAAAACTTGCTGGATGATGCAGGACTTGGCCAGCTGTCCTTGGACTGGGGTCCATCTAGGGCATTCAGTTCTGAGGAAGGTACGTGCAGGTGCTGCTTTTATGGCCCAAGAACCCTACGGCCAATGTCAGACACCCATATGTCTTGTAGTGAGTAAAACTTTTGTATACTAGCCGGACATTCGGGTTGCTGAGTGGAGGATAACCCAAAGGTCATGAATACTGCAAAATGGAAGAGAAAGATATCTATGTTTATGGTAATATTTTACACAACTATTCTTTATTGTGCAATATTTGTGCCCTACTAATTATCCCTTTTTTAGCAGCAGGTTCTCTTATAGATTCAGTTGAAAACTCAATCAATGTAGACCTTTCATATAGGATTTTCCTATTCCATTCTCTTTTGATATCAATCCCCGATAGGGAAAGCAGTCACTATCCTGCAATCCAAATGTCTTTTTGGCCTCTTCCCATTCTATTACCTTTCCTTTTCTAATTATTTGTACCCAATAACTTGATTCCTTTGCCAGCTTCCTTCAGTAAATTCCAGCCCCCTTTTGTCTATTCTCTGTACCCCTAATTGCAGTCTTCTGCATCAGCAGAATCTCCTTTATCCATTCCTATGTTGCCTTAGTTATTGGTATATTTTCTGCTACTTTATGAATATAATATTCTGTATGACTGTTCTCCTTAAGGATCTGCATCCAAAATCCCATTCTTATTTTTTGAATTACCTCCCTGCTTCATCATCCCTTTCCACTTTGAATTGCAACTTTCTGCTTGTGCTGTATATAAGAGCTTTAACTTGGCAGCTCTGAAATATCCCTTCAACTTCGGTAATCCTGCACCTTATTCTGTTGGAAGGATCAACATTTCCCAATTGACTCTTGCCCTCTGTCCTTCTTAGTCCTTCAACTCTTTATTAATTACTTCCACAGCTTCTCCTCTGGTTGATAAAAGTATGCCTGACCTGTGTACAAAACTAAAGGGGCTACAAACATGTTTCCTGATTGTAGATTGTTATCCATATCCATAGGCAAGAGCATCCATTTTCTCATTTTTTTGTATTGTATTTTTGGTCTCTTCCCACATATCCTTAGCTGCCATAACTGAATCATTTTTAATCCATATTCCTAAACACTTAATTTTATCATCTCCCAAAAAAATATGGTTATTGCTGGACCAATTTATATGTGGGTACATCATTTATAATTATAGCCTTTGTTTTATCTTCATTAATTTTATATCCTGAAAAAATTTGGAATGCTCTCAGAATATTCCACAACATTGCGATGTCTTTTTTTCTAGCTCCACCAGACACCCTTGCCTAGCTCCTCTGTTCAGACACAACTTATCACAAAGGAATCCCCCCAGTTTGATGATTGCCTCCTGATCCCTTGTATATCCTTCTGATTAACCTTATTATTGCATGAGTAGATGCAAATGCTTCTATTGCCCTACTCATTAAATCCTAGCTTACTCTGAATTCTTTCTCTGCATCAAGACCTAACATTAAAAGCGGTATTTTCTTACATTCTGCTTCCCTATGGATCATCATTGCTCAATTAATATTGTCAAATGTTTTCCTCCCCTCCACAAAACATTGGTCCATATCCATAACTTTTGGCATCACCTTTGCCATTCATTTAGCCATTATAAACATAGTCACTTTATACTCATGGTTTAGAATTGAGATGGGCTAATATGAAGCTGGATCAGATGGGTCTTTACCATCTTTAGGTATTACAGGTGTTACAGTTTTTTTTTTCCAGGATGTGCCCTCCCCTTCTTTTAAAATACTGTTAAGCAAAGCCTTCCAGTTTATTACTTTCTTTCCTCCTAACTTTCAGACTTCCACCAGAATACCATCTCTTCCTGGAGGCTTTCCTGTAAATTTGTTATACATCATCATTTTTATCTCACTTCCTCCTACTTTAACTGTTAGTCGTTGAGCCTCATTTGCCTCTAATCTTGGCATATTTAAGTCTTCCATAAATATTCCATTTGTGCTTTTTCTTGATTCCCCACTTTTTTGCTTTATAAACATGTTCATAAAATTTCTGAAATATCTCTAATACCTGTACAGGAGCTCTGATTATTTTTCTTGTTGTAGGCTCCCTATGTTTAACAACCTTTTCTACACTCTGCCTAAGTTGCTGTACTAAAAGTTTGTGCTCTGGGATTATCAAAACAGCTGCTTAACAGCAGTCTTTTTAAACTCATACATATTTTCCAGGTACTCGCTTGTTTTCTCTTTAGCACACTGCATTTGTTCCTCTTGTTCTATGAGATTACCCTTATTCTGGAATACTTTTTTTGTCAGCCCCTCTAAATTCTTTTTACTTCTTGAGCATAGCTTTTTCATTTATTTCTACTGTTATTTTTAAACTCCACTTTCATTTAATCCCACTCACTTGCTATAACTTCTTCCTAACAACTCTCAAATAATTTCTAGTATCCATTCCTTAAATCTCTCTCTTTTTAACAGATGTTGAAGCACACGTGTCTAATTTTGCTTCATTACCCTACATTTTTATCTTGGTAGTTATTGGCTCATGGTCTAAACTAGTTATTGCATGTGTCAAAGCTGTCAATTAAATGCACATGTTCCTGTGGCAGTAGCCCCTTACTGCCACAAATCTGCCATTTATTCCTCTTCTGCCTCTATTGGAGTTCCTGTAGCAATTAGTATAAGTACTCCATTATCATTTTCCCAGATATTCTGCTGAATATGCATCCTGAAATCATTTCTCTTTCAAATTCACATGTTCACTTCTTTCCAAATGTCTCCTGTAGCATTGCTATTTGCATTCTGCTTTTCTTAATATAATTTAATTTTCTTAACCCTTTTTGTATACATGAGACCATTCACATTCCAAAATTATTTGGATAGTGTAGCCATTATGATAAGAAGTTGTTGCACCCACCTGTTATATATGCCAGTTTTTTAAAGGTCTATTTCCAGCTTTGTGTTACATGCACCTACTAATGTTTGGCAGGTTGATCCTTTATACAGAGTTTTGTCATCTCCATTTGAACCTTTGTCACATTTTACAATACATTTTGGTTTATTGAAAACCCTCAAAAAAGCTCACCCCAGAACTTATAACTTAAAACAAACATTCAAAGCTATGTACATGTTAAAATAACAAAGTTTAAGCTTTCAGATAGGAACAGTTGTCCAGATGACAGCTAATACCCTCAGGCATTACCTAACCTAAAATTAAGGTTATCCATGTTAAAATGCTTATTGCAGCCTGTGTTCATAGTTGCACTGAATGTTATGAGTTTCTTGTGTAAGCACTTGTGCTGAGAACACTATGAATGTAATAACAAGTTTTCCTTTAGTAAATAAATGTTCCATGGAGACGAGCTGACTACAGGTCCAGGCAATAAACTGAGAGCTTTAGACATTGGTTGCTGAGAGAAACAAAATTAAAAGGTACAAATGCAAGCAGTTTAGATTAATTGAAGGGCATTAATCCAGACATTCGCCAATGCAAAGGTAATAGAGAACATTTCAATTGTAGACAGATTATAAGGTGTTCAATTTTACACTCCATCCACCATCTCAACAACTCAAGATTACAGCATATTAACTTGAACATACTTTTTTTCCAGTGTTTCTTCTCTCTTTTTTTTTACATTGTAATACCCACATTTCTTGAAATTGAAAAAAAGTACTTGTTTATTTTGGTATCTTTATCACAAATAACAAACATTGAAAATGCTTTAATTTGTAACCTGCAATTTATATCATGAAATATTTTATATAAATATATACCATTAAGAACAAAATTTTTAATTGCTTACTTTTTTCCCCCTTTTTTCCCTTTTAGTTACCTTCCAAATGTAAATGACATGATGTGGAGTATATGCCTTTAAGTACCCCACAAGTTTAACTAAGGCAACACAATTCTAGTCTTTTTTTTTTTTTTTTTAGCTGCTTTTTCTTGTAAAGCCATATTTCAGAAATGTGAGTGATGCTTTATACTCTCATTTATTCACTAATTTCACTGTTGCTGGTCTTCTCCCTGTTCCTCTCTACCTCCCAACCCCAGACTCTTGCTCAAGTCCAAGTTACCCCTGATACTTATTAACTACTGTGCTTTTTTCTGTCTCTCGACCATTTTCCTTTGGAACATTGGAAAAGGATTCACTGGAAAAGTCTCTCTATAGGCTTTAGTAAGAGAAGATTGAGAAGCAGAAGTCCCCTTCTGTTTGATGAAAATGAGATCGATCCTCCAGGAAAATATATTCTGAAGCCAACTAGGTACAACAGCTTGAATCTCACACCTGCCTCTTGACAGTCCCTGCTTGCCAGGATGAATTTGCTTCTCTTCTGCCTGGTATACAGTAAGAAGTAATTTCCCACAAATACTCTATTTCCTCCAGTGACCTTTGTTCTGCAGGATCAACTCTTTCTGTTGGCATGATTGCATCTGTACTAATAGAGGTCTTGATTGCTTTCTCATGGCCTGGTTTGGTGCATGCACACAGTGTGCCCTTCCAATTAACAAATCTTGCTGTGAAATACCAGTCCAGTTTTGTATTGTGTGCTTTCATAAAATGAATACAATCTGCTCCTTCCAGTTTCTTTGGTACAGCACAACATCTCAGTTTTTCTCTGTGTGCTCTGTCCTCTAACTCTTACCATTTTTGAGACACCTCTTCTTGAGCAGTCTCATACTCGGCGAGCCTTCACTTCATAGGAAGTTACTATGCTATTGACCCTGAGGCCCTTGCATGTCTAGAGAAGAATTTAGCCCATGTTCCAACAAGTCAGCACCCTATGCCACTGTCCAACAGGGACACAGGTGGAATCCCAGGGGTGTATTTTCTGTTTCCCATCCAGTTTTCCAGGTTGCGCTTAAAAATGTTTAATGAGGTACTCTGCTTTACTTGAAGAGGAAGTTTATTCTACAAAGGGGAGTCTCTGGGACACAAATCTCTCCTGTCAATGAGTCCTATTGATGTCACAGACCAGGTTGAGGTTGCAAGTGTGGGTTACTCAAGTGGAGCTTGACTTTTGAATATGCAGCAGTCCCATCAGGGTGGGGTCTGAGATTGCTTTGTGTACCAGACAGAGGTTACCTCTGAGGAATCTATAGGAGACTGAGTAGAGGGACATGACTTTTAGCCTGTCTGTGTAGGGTAGAGGTTTGAGGTTTGAGGCCCTGGATTCTCCGGGTGAGGAACCTCTGTGGTCTCTCCAGCTGCTGCATGTACTTTGTGAGGTACATGCCAAAAGGGGCATTGTACTCAGTAATGGGTCTTATAAGGGAAGACTACAAGGATGTTATGGGGCTTTGTCCGTGGATGAGATACCCTTACTAATGAGGTGGGCCATGTAGAAAGCTTTCCGTACAATGGAGGCAATATGGTGGTCAAAAGTCAGATTGCTATCATTTCACCCTCTGTTTTTCACAATTTTATCATTTTATCTGAATAGCTGTTTAAAGCTTCTTCCATTTTTCCAGCCTTCTGTTCAAGTTGATTTGCTCCTTCAATGTTCTGTTTATTTTAATCCACTCTGAGCACTGTGGATTTATTTTTTTCTCCTAACTACTGAAAGCTGTATGTTGTACCAAAGCTGGAGCTTGAACTGTTTTGCAGAACAACTGCAAGATTCTTCCCAGTCATTGTTTTCTCTTCACCTTTTCTAGTTGATTTTCTTTTAGACCCTCTGAGTTTCTTTGCTGGCATCCAGGCAATGTACGTACTAGCCAGTAAAATTCAGTCAGAATTACTACCCCTTATCTGTCAGTTTTTTTTCACACTGGGAGAGCTGAAGTTAAGCTGTTGATCAGTGTGCAGCCATCTTGGAAGTAATCTTGACTTAATTTTGTTGATGTAGTTGCTGTTTTTCTAGTAACAGTAGAAGAGGATTATTTTTCTAAATGTGCATATTTTGGGCACAAACTTCCCACACAGGATGGTTGTACTTAAATATATGATCGTGTTTGGGCATCTTTCACTTTCAAGACTGCTCTGGTTGTCCTATATTTAACAGACGTAGTCTTGTTGACAGGAAGAAAGAGGTAATTTTTAAAGTCATTTTAAACCCTGAGTCTTCTGAGAAACCCTGTATCTCTAAACCTTGTCCAGATAGGGAGAAGGCTGGGGTGGGCAAGTTGAAACCTCCTAAGACTAAGGACTATTCTAAGGAGAATTCTTGTCCTTCTTCCAAGGTTCTGTGTAGAAAGGAAAAGGAGTCTTCAGTGGACTCTGTAATGTCTAAGCTTTTGGTGCACGTTATTGAGAAACATCTGCTTGTGGATTCAAGGTCAGGTGCCTTGCAAAAAATGTATTTTTCTTTGAGAATTTGATCTAAATGTTAATGGCATCTAGCTCCACTTTTATTAGGTTAGTCTCCTGTCATAAATCTGTAACTTGCATCAGTTATGATAAGTTCTTTAGGGTCATGTTATAGGCTTAGTTAGACGTAGGACTGATGTGTTTCTCTAGTTCTGGACCAGAAAAGAAAGGTAGGTTCCTTAGACCAATAACTCCCTCCTTCTCAGAACTGGCCCTGGTGTTGCTTTAGATTGGGGTTACCTAGTTCTCATTCTGACCCAGCTAACTTTGTTGGCATCAATGCCAGCAGCAGTGCCAGTGTCTTTGTCATCTGTGCTTTGGGCACTAGTTGCTCTTCTGGCAGCTTGGCACATATTCATGGGTGCTGTTCTTTTGATGCCGATTTGCTCATTGCTTAGGTCCTCACTGCTAGCCTTTGAGGTCCTAGAGCTGGATACTCTGGCACTGATGGTTTTGGTTCCAGTCTGTTCAGTGTGTTTGAGATCAACATTGGTGAAATAGTTTTGTCAGTGCTTACCACTATTAATTTCTAGATAGCTAGGCTTTCAGTCCAGAGGGTGGCTCTAATGTTGGATCAGTTGTGGTTGCAACAGTAGTTTTGAGAGCATCCCTTGGAATTGATGTCAAAGTTGTGTTCCCAATTGTCCTTCTTCATGAGGTGTCTTCCCTGAGGAGAGCTTACCATTGAAGGAACAGAGAACTAGAAAGGCTCTGGATGGATCTTCTGATATCCAGCCTTGGTTCTAACTCTGAGTATTCTTCTTCAAGCTCCCTCTGAAGGAAGCCAGACAAGAGCAGATGCAAGAAACAGCATCTAGACTTGCCCAGTTAGCCTCCCTAGCTAGATTTGGACTCACTGGCCATTACTGACTCACTTGTGTCCCTCTCAGCAAATGGGCATTCAGGCTTGGTGGTGCAAAAGAAAGGGGACTGAACCATTATTCCTCCATTAGCCTCAGACAAGATCTGCAGGAGTCCTTCCTTTCCCTCCTTTTCATATCCTGGATTGTGCCTCCCACGAGTGATATGGCTGCTGTATGACCACTGAAGCCTGAAATAGCTCGTCGTGACACTCCCAGTGCCCCGTAAACCTGATAAAGATATTTCAGCCTTCCAGAGACTGTCTGGAATGTTGGCCGATGAATCCCCATTTGGATTTTGGTGGGCTTCCCACTTTGCAGTGGCCAGTAGTCCATCCAGGTAGTGAGGAATCCATGAAGTTGGATTGCTGTAGAAAGTGAGTCTTCACATACTTGACCTTTTTAAGGGGCACTAAGCTGTCAAGCTCATGTTATATTTCCAGTGAGATTATAGACATGATGTTTAAGCCACTGAAAGACTTGGGACACTGAGGGCAGTCTAACTGATAATATAGCTGGTGGACAGTTAAGCCTGAAGAAACCAGCTTGGCAGTGTGCAGAATTCCTGTCTCTGACTGGTAGACATCCAAAACAAATTATTCTGCAACATCAACAGAACAGTTTGGAGGGATAGGTATCTCTCACAGAAGATACTGCTGCTGTGGAACAGACTCCCAATCCACATAAAACAGTTCATCCCTGTCCATTTTTAAGTGTAATTTAGATCTGTGGATGGGAAACTGAAAATTTACCCCATGATGGATAACACCAATCTGTAATCAAATGGGATAGGTTATTTTGAGCAGAAAAAGGGAAATTGGCTAGGCTTAAAATGGCCCACAAGGGCAACTAGCCTAGTACGTCCTATGAACATAGGAACTTGTTTTCTTAATTTTCCTCATCAGTGGCTCTGACTTAGGTTACAAGTTGAGGCTAATCTGGATGATAGTGAGTGGGAGAGCAAAATGTCACGTCTGTTTTGAAGTTTACAGCATTCATAACCCATTCTCTGGGATGCAAAGTAGCCTGCCCCTGAAGTGATGCTACTTTAACGAGCAGCTCTGATTAGCCAGAAAAGAGACAATGCAGCCATAGTCATGGTTTCTGGGGTGGATAGCAGGAGTCCATGTTGAGTCATCAAAAGTCATTTTGGCGAATAGAAACAAACCCAAAACCATTTTTTGGAAGGGGGAAGCCCCCCCCCTGTACTGCCACCCCACACCCTTGACTTGTATATACCAACTCTAAGTTCACACAACAGTGGAGAAAAAGGCAGACTACACTTTCAGTGAAAGTACTTTCGGTGAACAGGACTTGCTCTTTTTTGCTTCATTCACATGGCACTCTCCTGAATGGCATCTCTCTCAAGGGAGCTGCCATGATGCATTCCTGGATGGCATCCCCCTTGAGAGATGGCAGAAACAACAAAGGATTTTGTAGCTCCCCAATGCAGGGGAAGTATAGAAGAGCTTACCTTGAGGACTAGCCAGAACTGCTCCACTTTGGAGGCAGTTGGGGTGAGTTTATTCCACTGGTTACCATGGACAGCTGTTACACTTGACCAGTGTATATGTAGCATATCTGAAAGCTACTGGATCCTAGTTTGCCTCTCCACAGCTGCTTTCCCATCCTCTTCCCTACATCCCACCCCACCCCACCACTAGAGATTGAAAGAATTGGAGATTATAAACTGACTTTTCAAATGAGTCATCCAGGAAGTCTACTAGACCAGGTAGGATCCAGATTTTACTGCAGATTCTTACTGGTACAAGAGAAGACCTAGGACCTTAGGAGCATCGTAGACTTGTGTGACCTAAATCAGTTCATCTTCAGTCTGAAGTTCTGGGTGGTCACTGTGCAGTTGTTTCTCCCTTGCCTCTCCGAAGGAGATTGGTTGTGCTGTTTAGATGGCCAAGGAGTTGAGGCTCTTTGGATGGGTGCCAGTCCCTACCTGTGGTGGGCACTGGCCAATCCAGATTCTCAACAGCCCACAGTTATTCATGAAGTACATGGCAGTGATAGTATACCAGCAACTGCAGGGAGAACAGATGATCTGAAGTAGTTTACTTCATTTGGTCTTCAACCTGTGGGTTCTCGGATCTGCTTTGGATCCAACACGGCCGCATTTTCCAGCTATGGCTCCGAGCTCCAAGCACTTCCCCTTACCCATAATGCCTCCCTGTCTCCCTTTTCCCTTCAGATCTTGTTTGCCACTTTAAAATATGCAGCGTGGTCTGAGCTCCAGTGTTTCTTCAGCGTTTGTCAGGTTGTATTTTTCAGTGTTTATTAGCTCTTTTCTCGTCTTTTTTTTTTTTTTTTTTTATCTTAAACCTGTCTTATCACCTTCCCGGGGTTCTTCGTAAACAAAAAAAAAAAAAAAAATAGGCTTTCTCTTTCCTCTTTCTTGTTTTCTGTGCATGTGTAAGTTAGTAAACCGGCCAATGGGATGGCTGAGGCCCCAAAGCCTGGGTTCAAAAAATGGACAGTGTGGCTATAAACTTTCATTGGTGGATGGCCACACTCTGTGCATAGTTTGCTTGGGGGTTTCTCACCTCCAGTCCCCTTGTCCTATTTGCGCTGGGTTTAACCCCAGAGCACTTAAGGACAGGCGGGACAAATTGATCCTCAAGGGCTTGTTGGCCTCTTCTGCTGGGAAGCCCGGCAGGGAAAGCAGCAGCTGCTGCTTTTTCCTCTTCCTCCCTGGCCTCTAGGACTCCTACTCCTGCTAAGAGGCCCAGGGAGGGGGATAAACCTAAGAAGGGCCATCCTCACAAGCATTCCCCTGACTGCTTGTCACAGGCTGGTCAACCGCTGAAGGTAAACCTGTTTCCAGGCCTGTTTCCCCTCTGCTCAGGTCCCTGAGGTTTTCACCTGAGCTTGGTCAGCTGGTCACTGTCTAGGTCTCCCCCGCGCCACCAGCATTCCCGCCCAGCTTTGGCAGCATCCTCCCACTCCATCTGGAGCCTTTCAGAAGAAGAGATGGACAAGATGATGTGGAGGTTCATCTGCAGTCAAATTCAGATGGGGGTCTTGCCGGGGCCGGCTCCCTCTGGAGCAGGGTCCTTTCAGTCCATATTCCATCCTATTACTCCTTCTCTGATCCAACTTTTGATTTCAGAGTCATTAGCTCCGAGGATGCTCGGAGTTGAGGGGCAGATGCCGATGGTACCCTGTGCACCTTGATGCTGGCAGTTTTCTTGAGTGTGTCAGATCCGACCAGTTTGGATCCGAGCTCTCGGAGCCGGAGCCTTTGGTCAGATCCAAGGGGGTGTTTTCTGCTCAGTCTTTCAGAGAGGAGCATACCTCTTGGTGTCTTGGCCCCAGCAGGCATGGCTCAGACTCCCCTGTCGGGTCAAAGGGGAGAGTGGCTTCTGCTTTTTCTGTCCAGGAAGCCTGTTCCCCCTCTGCATTCAATGTGGTGGAGAGGGTTCTCGCAGGGACGAGGCCTCAGACTGTCTCGTCCTCAAAATCAATCCAGACCCCCCCCCGGCTTTGAGTGTGGTCCTGACCATCTTGCTCTCTCAGGGGCAGCCCGTAGATGTAGTGCCCCAGGCAGTTCTGTTCTTGGAGCAAACAGTTTGCGAGGTCTCCCCAGACAGTCCCCCTGAGGAGGCCCCCCTTCAAGCATACATGCAAGAGGAGGCACTTGGACTCTTCCCCCCAGAGTCCCTTGCCGAGGACACTGACCTGGATGAAGGGGAAGGTTCCCCAAGGTCACCCCCTGAGGATGTCTCCTTTGGAGACATTATGGAGATCTTTCGCTGGGTGGGGGGGGGGTCTGCCCCAAAACTGACCTCAGTCCATGTTTCTGGAGGCATTCAGCTCGGCCACATCTACCTCTTGGGTGTCCCCTCCGGCTGATCCACTTGTGGAGTTAATAACATCTAGGGCTTGGAAGGAGCCGGACACCGTAGAGCCAATGCCAAAGCATCCAGACAAGGTTTTAACTCCCCCGCAGACAAGCTGCATTGGCTCAAGGGGTCCCCTGTAGATGCTATGATGGTGGTGGCCATTAAAATAGTGCTGGCACAGGAGAGCTCCACGGTCCATCCTTTTGACCAAGAGTCGAGGACGTTGGATCGTTTTGGGAAGCGAGCTTATGCTTCCGCGACCTTCTCTTTGAGGGTGCTGAACTGTTTGGCACATGTTATCTGACTCCAGAGAGATCTAGTCAAAGAAATCATGGAGTCTACCCCAGGGTCCATGTCGGCAGATGACAGGAAGACTTTTGATGCATGAATGGCCACCCTTAAAGCTGTAGTGAACACGTCCATGCATTTGCTCTCCCACACAACAGTGGGAGCCGCATGGGTGGTGGGGACAGGCGTTGCCATCAGGCGTCATTGCCTAGCTCAGTTTGTCAATTCTCGGAGCCCTTCAAGGTGTTTTTTACCAATGCCCCTTATGATGGTTCTTCTCTTTTCGGGAAGACAGTAAGAGAGACCTTGGTCCAGAGTGAGAAGGATGGGAAGACATGTCTGCTGTTGGGATCTGCTTCTTTCTGCCTCAAAGGTCCTTTTCCAGGAACCAGCGAGACCAGAAAAAGTGGTTCTGCAAGTCTCAGGCATTTTCCTGGGTTGCTTAGGACTCGCCGTCCCCCAGAGGCAGAGGGGGATTTGACAGACGACGCCCTAGAGGCAGAGGGGGGGTCCTAAGAACTTCGGGTCCTGAGAACCTTTTTCAGACAAACCCGGGCAGCAGTCCTGAGGGGTTGCCCAACTGTCCATCTCTGGAGGCAGTCAGGGGGCCATTTGTCACTACACCCACTAGCTTAGGAGTCCATCACAACAGATCAGAGGGTGTTGTGAGTCATATCCAGAGGATATTTTGTTCCATTTAAAGAACTTTCCTCATCCAACAAAGCCCCCACAGACGTTCCACCCACACAGCAGGAGGAGACAGCAGTGCAAATAGAATCACTGCTACGAAAGCGAGTCATCCAACTGGTCCCTCCAGACCAATCTGGATCAGGGGTTTATTCCAGGTTCTTTTAAGTGCCAAAGAAGACTGGTGACCTCAGACCAATTTGGGATCTGTCCCAATTGAACCTGTCTGTAACCAAGAAAAAATTCCAGATGGTCACGATTCAATCTATCCAGCCCTATCTGCAGGCCAGAGACTGAATGTGCTCGATCTCCAGGATGCGTACTACCACATCAAGATGGACAGGCACTCCTGGAAGTTCCTTCGCTTCTGGCTGGGAGCCAATCATTACCAATTTCGAGCCCTTTCCTTTGGTCTCACCACAGCCCCCCGGGTGGTCAAAGTAATGGCGGTAGTAGCGGTTCACCTGAGGCTTCAGGGCATTCAGGTCTTTCTGTACCTGGATGATTGGCTCTTTACCGCCCCTTCAGAGCATCTACTTTGTCAAGCCAGGGACTCCTTTCCTTGGCTAGCCAGCAAGTTGGGCATCACAATCAATATGAACAAATTTGCCTTACTCCCGGTTCAGATGTTGGACTTCATCGGGACACAGCTGGACACAATACAAACGAGGGTGTTCCTCACATCAGACGGGTTAGGGCATTAGGTTCTATGGCGGCCACAGTCACTCCTCTTCCTATGGCACGTCTCCATATGAGAGTACTGCAGTGGACACTGGCGGTTCAGTGGTCTCTATTAGACCTGCCTTGGTACTTTCCAGTGAGAATCTCAAGCATGCAGGGATTCCCTTTGGTGGTGGATTCAGTCTCCAAATCTCCTCAAGGGATGCCCATTTCAACCTGCCTTGCCCAAGACCACAGTGACCAAGGATGCCTCCCTACTGGGGTTATGGGGCACTGTTCTTCGAAGGACAGTCCAAGGAATGTGGTCCCCTGCTGAGACCTATCTGCATATCAATGTTCTAGAGATGAGAGCTGTTCTTGCATTGCAGACCCTTCATGCTCATCTCCCTCTAGGAACAATTGCAATTCAGATGGACAATATGTCAGTGGTCTGGTTTATCAGCGAACAAGGGGGAAGCAGATCTTATCCCCTGTGTCGAGAAGCTGTGAGAGTGTGGGAATGGGTGATCTCCATTGGCCATTTTCTGGTAGCAACACACATTCCGAGACGGTCCAACATTCTAGCAGACAGGCTCAGCAGATCTATCCTGACGCCTTACGAGTGGTCTCTGAATCCTTCAGTAGCGGCACAGATCTTCCAAGAGTGGGGTTGTCCTTGCTGCAGTCTCTTCCCATCTCCTTCCACGAAGTGTAGCGAGTTTTACGCACTGAACCCCCCACCAGGGGAAACTCCCAGAAGCTCTGATTCATGCTTGGCCTCCCGGTCTTCTTTATGCATATCCTCCTCCTCCCCTCATGTCGAAGTTTCTGCAGAAAGCTCGAAGGCTGGGGAGGACTGTGATCCTCATCACCCCATTTTGGCCTTGACAGGTTTGGTTTCCCTTACTCTGGTCTCATCTAGTTGTTTCACCATGGACTCTGGAATCAGTTTTATCTCGCACCCTTCGGGGATTCCTCACCCAGATCTGGACAGTCTGAAGTTCACGGCTTGGCTTCTCCGGTTCCCATGATTCTTAGGTCTCCTGGTTTGTCATCCCCTGTTAAGTCCAGCCTAGTACTGGCTCACAAATCTTTTACCAGGAAAGTCCATCGTAGTAAATGGAAACATTTTTCTAAATGGGCCATTCAGCGGTCCTTGGATCCTTTTACAGCACCTCTGTCGGCAGTTCTAGATTTTCTGGCTAGCATTTTTCAACAGGGCAGCAGTTTTTCTACGGTTAAGGTTCAGCTGGCAGCCATATCTAATTTTCACGTTGGGATTAATATGTCTTCTTTGGCTTCCTTTAAACTGTGGAAGACCTTTCTTAAAGGTGCTTTTCTTCTTAGACCCCCCCCTCCCAAAAGGATCCCATCTCTCTGTGGGACTTTACCTTGTTGATGCAGGCGTTAGTTTCTTCCCCTTTTGAGCCTGCGGCTTCAGTAGATTTGCAATTTTTGACATGGAAAACTGCTTTTTTTGGTTGCCATTATCTCTGCCAAAAGAGTGTCGGAGCTTCAGGCTCTTTCAAAGTGCCCTACATGAATTTTCATAAAGACACTGTGTCGCTTCATACTAATCCTTCCTTTCTTCCCAAGGTAGCTTCGGAAGCCAATATTAACCAGACGTATAAACTTGCCAGTCTTTTTTCATAACTACCAAAATAAGGGGGAATATAAATTGCATTTACTGGATGTACATAGACAATCGAGGTTTTACCTTCACAGGACCAAACCTTTCCACTAGTCTGACCAAATGTTTGTGTTTTATGCCAAGCCCTTCTTTGGTAAACCAGTTTCAAAAGTATCAATAGCTCGCTGGCTTTCACAGTGCATTGGCCGAGCTTACTTGGAGAGGGGTCTGCCTGTACCAGGAAAAGTGAAGGCTCATTCGACCTGATCTATGGCTACATCAGCGGCCTTTTGGTCTAGAGTATCTTTGGATGACATTTGTTCAGCTGCCACTTGGCCTTCATCTCATACCTTTATCTCGCATTACAAATTAGACATTGTCTCTAGGCGTAGACCATCCTTCTGTTCTGCGGTGCTCCGGAACATCCTTCCATGAGGGCTACCCAAGAATTAGGTAGCTAGGGACTCTGTCCCACAGGTTGAAGAGCAAATGAAGTAAACTACTTTAGGTAAAGCAGTTATGTACTCACCATAACGTTCCATCGGAGTAGTTCTACTTCATTTGTCTTCAACCGTCCCTCCTTCCTTCCCCCTGACCTTATCTTCAGGATATGATAAGTCTTCATATTATTACTGTTGGGATACTTGGCTTTGCCTAGGCTAAGGTTGTATCTGTTGGCTATTTTGATAGATAAGGTGGCTGTTTCTTATTAGGCAGAAAACTCGAACTGAAGGGAGACAGGGAGGCATTATGGGTAAGGGGAGGTGCTTGGAGGTCGGATCTATAGCTGGAAAATGCGGCCATGTCGCTTCCGAGGACCCACGGTTTGAAGACAAATGAAGTAGAACTACTCAGATGAACGTTATGGTGAGTACTTAACTTCTTTTTTCCCTACTTGGATTATTGGCTCCTTGCCACCTTGACTGTAAAAAATCTAGCTACGTCTATGGATTCTGTGTCTCCTTTTCTAGTCCCTTGGAATTTCAGTGAACTTAAAGTCCTAGATGGAGCTGTACCAGTACCTGAAGCTTATGGACAATGTAATAGACACCAGAATGTAAATGCATAGCCAGCTTTCCAGTGGAAAGATTCCCCATTGTCCTTAGTGGTTTTGGACATTCTTCAGCATTTTCAGGTTTTAGGCCATGTGCCTCAAGCCTACTGAGTCTCATGGTGGCTGTGTTTTTAATTCTTCCCTTGCAAGGTTATACATATAGGTTTTTCCAGTTTCCAGTCTCTCTCTCAGTGCTGAATAGGGTATCCAAGGCATGTCACACTTGCCTCATCTGATGGCTGTCTGAACCCAACCTTATCATGGGAAACTTTCTTCCAGATCCCCTGGATTTACCTTCCTCTGAGTACCAGCCATACACTACAATAGTATGGCAGTGGTGTGGTATATCGACATGAGGCGGAAACCATTCATAAGATGAGACTTAAGTTTTCTAAGAATTTTGTCATTATTTAATGTAAGCATGTTTATTATGAAGAACCTTATTGTGCATTAACTTTAATCTATTAAATACATGCTTGCTCTGTGATCAAGTCTCTGAAATAGACTGTGCACTCTTACTAAGGTGGCCACTGTCCTCTTTTGCTTGACCAGTAGACTATAATGCATTTGCCAGTTGTTTAATCTCAGGAAATGACAGACAACCTGTTTTACTTGCACCTCTTTGTTAATTGCTTGATTGCTCTCAGTTAATTGACCTGTGGGAAATTCCTAAAAATTCTCCCCTTACACAATGCTGTAATTGAATTCAGTACAACTTTCCTGAATATCCTAAATAGCCTTGCATCTCCTAGAAGGAAGAGACTGAAAACAAATAATGCAATTTGGCTATCCAAAAACAGTAGAATGCTAATGCAGGATAGAAAGAATGGAAGGAATGGCAAAAATGTAAAACACCTCAATGTCTTAAACTTCAGAATGCTTTGCAATTTTACTAAAAAGCAAATAAATGAAGACAAAAAAATATACTATAATAATTTCAGTTTAAAACTAAATTCAACCCTAGAAAAATTTTGGACATCCATTAAAGAAATCTTGTATCCTGGCCAAAAATTCATCCTGAACCCCTCTCCCGATAACTCACCACTTGAAACTGCAATACAGTTCAACTCTTATTTTATAGATAGTAGTATAGCATCTCTAACCAGCATCTCCAACCAAGGATTCCTCAACATCCAATTCCAAACCTACCCAACAGCCACATATAATCACATCTACCGTCTCCTTCAAACCTGTACCCACATCCAATATAAAACTACTCTTAAACTATTGTCTTCTTCAGCTGA
Organism: Protopterus annectens; assembly: GCF_019279795.1. Taxonomy (NCBI): domain Eukaryota; kingdom Metazoa; phylum Chordata; order Ceratodontiformes; family Protopteridae; genus Protopterus; species Protopterus annectens. The sequence continues at coordinate 1,338,034,745 of NC_056741.1, forward strand.
TGACATTCCAAATGAGTACATAAAAATAGCAGCCAGTAGCATTGCCTATCTTGTCTCAATCCTTATAAATAGGTCAGTCCAGGAATCCCACATTCCCTCTCTGGAAAAAGTCACACACACACACTCCCTCTGAACAAAGGAGGAAATTTAGCAGACATTAATAACTTTAGACCTGTAGCAATCTTATCTTGCCAAAGTACTTGAAAATGTTATTCAAAAACAATTGCTAGACTATCTCCTGCAGGAAGAACTCCTGTCCCCTACACAACATGGCTTCTGCCCTTCCCATAGTACTAGCACTGCCCTTTTGTTCTATATAGATACTGTCAAAGCTAGAGTTAACGGCAAATTAGTCTCTTCCTTATTTCTAGAATTGTCTAAAGCCTTCAACACAGTTTGTCACAGAAAACTTCTACTTCATATGTCCTCCCTAGGTCTCTCTCAGCCACCCATCTATGGTTCAAAAGCTACCTGTCCAATAGGTATCGACGAATAAAATGGCACTCCATGCGCTCCCCTTACCTACCAGTCATCACCGGTGTACCACAAGGCTCTGTCCTTGGTCTCCTCCTCTTTAACATTTTCACCCACACCCTCTATGCATCCATACAACAGGTCACACTAATACAGTACACAGATGAATCCACACTCATTTGCACGTCTGACAACATGGTACACCTCAAAAAAAATTACTCTGGAAGCTTTAACAGCCACTAAAACATGAAAGACCCAAACTACTACTTTTTCCTACCAAATCCCTATTTTATGAAAAATCGCAATTTTGTCTTCTCTCTTGATAATACAACCAGTGAAGTCACTTCTCATAGCAAACTGTTAGGGGGTGATAATGGATGATAATCTTACATTCGACATGCGTATACAAAATTGCTTAAGAAGAACTCTTCAAACACTAGGGATGCTTTACAGATCCAAAAACTTTATCCCCGACACAACTAAAACTACACTTTACATTACTTATCTCTTCCCCACTTTTCTTTATGGCACTCCTATCCTTACTAACCACCAGGCTTCACAAAAATGAAAACTTGAAGAATGCTATAACAAAGTTGTTGAATTTTGCAGCATGTACCCTTTTCAGAACCCACCACTTTATAACATTGAAAAGCCTAAATTGGGTAGAACTGCCACATCAGCTAACATACACTGCTTATTACCACCTATAAAGTTATCGAGCATTTATCTGCTTGTCCAGCATTAAACATTCTACACAACTATGTTCCCGTTTTGTCATTGTGATCCAGTGACTAAAAACTCGTGAATATCTACAAACCTAGCAAACCTGCCTGTCATTGTCTGTACTTGTACAAGGTCGCTAAGGCCTGGAACTCCTTAACTGTGTCCACCAGGTCTATACCTTCCCTCCCATCTTTCAAAACCACTCTGAAAGACTTTCTAGATAAAAATCTGGCTCTGTTCTTGCTCAAAGCCAGGATAAACTATTTCCCTGAATGTGAGGAAGTATCTTTTCATTCCATATACCTCCTTCCCCTTCTTTATTCAGTTATTGCCTTACTTGTATCAAATTATTTTCCCTCACTTTCTCTCTAAATATACCATAAGTCTGTTTTCCCTCACTTTATATTGCAGTCCCTGTTTCTGTTAGACTAACTTACCTTCAATTTCTCTACAAACTGTCTAAAATTTCTCTAAATATTAAATGATTGGCATATACCTTGTATTGATTCTTAACTAATGTGTATATATTATGTCTAATTTGTTATAATTATTTAAGCTGCAGATATTTTTGTTTTATTTTTGAAGACTAAAATTATTGTTCTTAAATGTTTTCTAATTTGGAGCTTTTCTCCCTGGCTGTCCATTGAAAATGGGCTTTTACCCAGTTGTACTTTCACAATAATCAAATGTCAGTAAATAAATAAAACTCTAAATACCATTTAGAATAATAACACAAAAGTAGTCCATCAATAAAAATTACATGGAAATATAAAAAATGATAATGCAGTCAACCTAGATCATTCCACTCTTTCATATGCTATCTCAAAAATGAGAAGTTTAAAGAGACCCGTGGAAGCCAGCCAAAGATTGGCACTGCTGAAGTCGCTGAGGTTACAAGTTCCTCAAGGGTAGAATCTGAAAGGCAAAGAACAAACCCTGGAAATCTCAAAAAAGACACCTGTGGAATCACCGACAGTCCTTGAGTGGCAAAGCACAAAATCTGAGGAAGGCTATATGGCACCAACATGAGTTGTCACAAATGGCGAAGTATACAGACATCAAAATCTTGTGCATACTTCTCAACCAAACTGGCAGCCACTGAAGGCAGTAAAGAACAGGAGTTAAATGAAGGGAATGTTGTATCAGTTAGTGATCTGACAGTTGGGTTCTGCACCTTCTGTAAACTGTCCAATTTGACATTGGAACGTTCAAGGTAGAGGGTATTGAAATAATCCAGCCTAGAAGAGGTAAAGGGTTGAACTGCCAACAAGCTATATTAGCTTGTGACAAGAACTGCTTAATCTTAGAGATGTTATGCAAATGGAAACGTGATGATTTGGTAACAGATGACACACTATCCTGAAGTTTCAACCTGCGATCCAAGATAACCCCTAAATTATACAAAATGGCAGCAAAATAATTATAAAAAATGGCAATAAAGACCGCAAAGCCCACTACTCCAAACTCCAGTCCTTGCACTCAACAAAAAATTCTGGGACTCCATCTCATCCATGCTGCATCCTGGCAACAAAGAAAACCCCTGCCCAGACCCCAGCCTTGAAACAGCCAGCCAGTTCAACTCATTCTTCATAGACTGCATAGCTAAACTGTCAGCCTCCTCCACCACCACCCCCTCCTATGCCAACAACCACCCCAATCAATAGCCTTCCTACACATCCTTCTGCCTCAAGCCCATCCCCACAAGCACTATAAAAAAACTTCCTCAAACTCAAACCCTGTCACAATGCACCCAACAACCTTCCACCCACCTTCTTCAATCTGTAGACAGCATTGCCTATCTCATCTCTATTCTTATAAATAGATCCATACAAGAATCATACTTCTCTTCTATTTGGAGCCATGCTTACATCATCCCCCTCCACAAAGGTGGCAAAAATACTGATACCACCAACTTCAGGCCTATTGCCATCCTTTCCCCTCTTTCTAAAATACTAGAGAAAACAATGCAAGCACAACTCATGGCACACCTAGCACTAAACAGTCTCCTCTCCCCTACCCAACATGGCTTCTACCCTGGCCACAGCACCATGACTGCCCTTCTTTTCTTTCTTGAAACCATAAACCTCGAACGTGACTCAGGCAAGTTCGTATCCACACTATTCCTAGATCTGTCAAATGCCTTTGACACCATCTCACACACCCTAATTATATCCCAACTCTCCACCCTACACCTCTCTCCCACCACCATCGCCTGGTTTTCCAGCTATTTGTCCAGCTGCCAACAAGCTGCCCAATGGAAAACTTCAACCTCCCCCATCCTTCCCACACCCACAGGTGTCCCACAAGGTTCTTTTCTTGGCCCTCTTCTCTTCAATCTATCCATTAACAACTTTTTACAGTCCATCCCAGACTCCTCTATCATCCAGTATGCAGATGACTCAACAATCATCTGCTCAGCCTTCTCCCACTCTGAGCAAAAACCCAACTAGCCTTCTCCAAAACAGAAACTTGGATGCAGTCTAACCATCTGGCACTAAATGCAAATACAACCAAATTAATGGTTTTTACCCTACCAAAAACTCAGTTGACAAATCCACATTCACTATACAGAGCCAAAACAACACCCTCCTTGAAATTGTTTCCAATACCAAGCTTGTTGGGATCATTATTGATGAACTAAAATCTGACACACATCCACTCCACAATCAAGAAAATCCACCAAAAGTTAGGTCTCCATTACAGGCACAACCGCTTCCTAAGACCCTCCACCCATCAAACTCTTGCATCCACCTTCCTACTCCCCTCCCTTATGTATGGTGCCCATTTTTTCACCAATCTCCATCTTGGCCTTCAGTCCAGTCCAAACTTGAATTCTGCTACCACAAGATCTCCAAATTTGTAACCAATTAAAAAAACTTATCCCATCACTGCCACTCCCTCCTCACCCTCAACTGGCTTTAACTACCCAACTACCTTATTTACCTAAACTCACCATTGCCCACAAGCTCATCTTTAAAACTGCCAATTGCCCAGTTCTTGCTACTTCCTTAAAACCTTACATTCCCAACCGCTCATTCAGATCCAAAAACCAAAATCTCTTTCAGGTCCACAAACCTGCATGACCTCCTGGCCATCTACTGCTGTCCCACTCCTTGGCTACACAATGGAACTCTCTCTCCCCACACACCTACGCTACCTACCTAACCATACAAATTTCAAATCTCGGCTACTCTCTCATCTTTCTTCCAAATGGGAATTCCCTTGCCACGCTCCAACTTAAACCCCTCCCCTCTCATTCCACCTTGCACCGACTCATCCAACTACCTCTACTATTACTTCATCCCACCCAAAACAATCCCTCCCCTACTAAAAACTAATTTTCTCTCTAATATCTATTGTACTGTATTCTCCAGTCTCAAATGTACTATTACCTTCTCCATGCATAATATTTTCCTAACCTACTAATGGCGAGTAGCTATATATTTTGAAATGTTAAACCTACAATTGAGTTTATAACAAATATTCACTTTATGTAAATGTTGAAATTTCTCTTATGAATTATGTCTTTTCATTTTTGTAACATTGTGACAAGCCAATTGCAAATATCATGGAGCTTATCTGTAAATGTTTAATTAGCTGTATGAACTATGTCCTTTTGTAACATGCGAAATGTAACTTGCAATTATTGTGGAGCATTTCTCCCTGGGCCTCCACTGAAAACAGGCTCTTCTTGGCCCAGTGGACTTCCCCAGTCATCATACTTAAATAAAATAAAGCCTGTTCCCACAATATACAGTACAACAGGGAAAGTGTGCTGGAGTCTGTCAAGGTAGTATGAACTACCATAGCCTCAATTTTTGAAGTGCTTAATTTCAACAGATTACTAGAAAGCCAGGAATGGATGACTTTTAAGATCATTGACCAGAGAATCCACAATAGGCATTTTTTCTTGTAGAAGAGAGGTAAATTTGTGTATCATTTGCACAACTATGGGGGTATGCTGATCCCCAGATAGAAGCATATAACATTCTAAAGGATAGGATGTCAATAAATTTAGTCCAAAACAGATTTATTGGCAAAAGAAGAAAGAGAAGAGGATGTGAACCACTCTAAGATTGTAGATGAAAGACCACAGTAAGAATTTAACCACTCAGTAGGCCATCAATGGTTCCATATGTTGGCAAGAGATCCAAGAGGCCCAGTACCGAGTAGTAGTCCTGATTTCTGGCCATAAGGAGATCATTGCCTACCCCCATAAGAGCAGATGTTCTTATTGCTTCACTGTTGCGGTCATTACATTTGGGTTATCTGCTTGCAGGTAGCCCTCAGTCGGCCTGATTATCAAAGTCTTGGGTCCTGCGTCGGTTGCGGTCTCCTTTTCCATGACATCAGGTAGTCAGGGGTATAAAGCATGCAGCCGACGCCATTACATCAGTCTTTCATGCGGTGCCCGAAGCAGGAGCAGTTCGCAGGTACCGGTCGGCCGACTCCTGAAATTTTCGTTTTCGAGTTTCATATCCGAAATCTTCAACTAAGCTAAGTACCCTGTTGAGGATCCTTTTTCTTGCTCTAAACCGTTGTCAGTAAAAGTTAACAATTATATTTCTTGTGGAAAGCAAATACCTCATAAAGACTTTCATTCGTTCTGCATTCCTTGCTTAGGCCCAGACCACGACGTACCTCGCTTTTGGTTTTGTGCCTTATTCAAACCTCAAACTATTCATCGTCTGTTCATTTTTGCATCTAAATATTTTGGTACTCTGTTCAATTATCCAGAAATGGCTTTGGTAAGCCACCTGACTACCGACATTCCAAAAAAATGTAAAGATAAAGACAGAGACAGGCCGTATAGGTCCAAAGCTGCCAACAACGCTTCTCTTAAGCTAGTCGCCAGTTCACCGGTACTCAGTGAGGTGCTCTCGCAGCTCCTGATACCCACTACTTCAGATTTGCAGGCCTCTACTGAGACCCATTTGGAGTCTGGTATGCTGCGAGATGCTTCTTCGACTGTGGAACCTGCGGATGTCTCTATATTGGATGGGTCCGGAGCCGCTGTGCAGGCACTGGCTTCTGAGGGTATATTCAGGCCTACTGACTTGCATATTAAACCAACGCCATCTTCTTCTTCAAGGCCTAAAACTCGACCCACGTCTAGAAAACCGACACCCAGGCTGCATGGTCAGGCCCCTATGCCTAAAAAACAAATAAGAATGGCTGAAGACCTTATTACTATAATCAGGGGAAGCCACCCTTCTCCCCTCTAAGAGGCATAGAACTGATTTTCCTTCCGATTCTTCTGGTCAGGATTCTGAAATTTCTGTTTTCTCTGATTACCAGGAGTTGCCCTTATCTACCTATGAGGATTCTGATGCAGAGGACTCCATTCTCTCTGCTTCCCCTCCAGAGGATTTCTTTTTTGGTAACTTTGCATACTCTTAGGGAGCATTTCCGCTAGCAAAGCCAGGATTACTCTGACTCCAAAAAGAGGCTTAGGGAATTTTTACTCCTACTTCAACACGGGCCTTTAGCTATCCCTCCTGTACTAGACATTGTAGATGATGCCTTCTTGGAATCTAGCCTGGCCCCTGACACTTACCTCCAGTTTCCGGAAAACCTGACAGGTATTAGAGTACTTGACTCTCACAAGTTCCTCTTTAAGAATCCTTCTGCGGATCATGAGACCACTTCACAGGGACCCAGAGGCATTAAGCCTACTACTGCCAAAAACCCTACCCCCTCTGATAGAGATTTCAGGGCCCTGGACAGATGGGGTAAGAAGATATACACTTCTGCAACTTTGGCCATTAGGGCCTTACCAGTTTCAAATGTTAAAGTATCAGCAGCATATTACTGGATTGCGTAAACAGAAAATTATGTTGATTCCTAACTGTGCTGAAAATAAAGAATTACATGATTTAATGCATTCTGCTGAACAAGTTGGAAAACCTACTTTGCAATGTGGTTTTGATTCATTAGAGGCATCTTGCAGGGCTGCTGTCACTGGGTCTGTACTTAGAAGGCATGCTTGGCTTAAGGAGCAATCTTTGCTAGATCATGTTAAAGCTAAATTACTGGATGCTCCCTTAAACCAAGACCACCTGTTTGGCAACAAAGCGGAAGTAGTACTTAAAAAGATGGAGGAAAAAGCTAAATCTATGCAAACTGTTAGATTTCCTACAAGTACAGCTTCCCAGATTTAGTAGGCACTGGCCTTCAAAGAATTTGTCCTTTCCTGCCTCTTCCAGGTCTTCTCAGTCCAAACCCAGAACCAGCAGACCATCCAGGCTTCAGTCTCAAGGTACTCAAAGGCCTAAGCAGTGGGGGGCTCCCACTTCCAAAGCTGGGAGTAGTAAGACACCCCCCTATGGTAAACTGTCGCAATGACTTAACTTTAAACCTTCCAAGCCCTGCTCAACTGACTGTTCCTTTAGGGGGAAAGATCGCCTTGCATACAAAAAACTGGGAATTCATTACCAAAGACAAATGGGTTTTAAATAGTTTCTCAAGGATACAGATTCCACTTCCACTCCTTACCAACCCCAAATGGTTGGCCAGACCTACCCCCAAATCAGTGGTCAGATGCTCAAAAGCAGGTTCTCTCTCTTTGAAGCATCAGGGCTATTCAACCTGTCCCAGAAGAGGAATGGGGCCAAGGTTTTTACTCAAGAATTTTCCTGGTACCCAGAAAACACAATTCCTGGTGTCCTATCCTGGACCTGTCTATCCTCAACACTTTTTGGTAATCCCAAAATTCAAAATGCTAACTCTTCATCAGCTGCTTCCAATGCTAGGCAAAAATGCCTGGTTGGCAACACTGGATTTAAAGGAGGCCTACCTGCACATCCCAATAAGGAAATCTTGCAGAAGATACCTACGCTTCAGAGCAGGCTGCATGTATTATCAGTTCTCTGCACTGCCCTTTCGCTTATCTACTGCGCCCAAGGTATTCACAAAGTGCCTAGCTCCAGTCATTGCATTTTGCGGGCAAAGAAATATTCAAATATACCCATACCTGGACGATTGTCTAATTCGGGCAGAAAGCCAGGACATACTATTAAATCATCTGGCATTTGTAATGAAATTACTAACTTCTCTGGAGTACACCATAAACGAAAAGAAATCACATCTAGTACCCTGCCAACAAATTGTAATCCTGGGAGCAAGCTTGAATACAACTTCCCAGATGGCTTACCTCACGCCAGAGAAACAAGTTCATTTGACAGCCTACTTCAAACTACTGGCCACAAAGACCCAGCTATCTGCAAAGAAAATACTGCAAGCCCTGGGGTTCATGGCCTCTTGCATTCTACTAATTCCATATGCAAGACTGCATATGAGGAAACTACAGTGGTATCTAAAAACATTCTCAGGACCTAGAATCAATGATTCCTATCATTCCTTGCTTAAGGACTGCCATTCACTCTACCCCCTGCCGCCCAAACCCTAACAGAAGCATCAGACTATGCATGGGGGGCTCACTTGGCAGGGCAGTGCATTCAGGGCAAATGGAACCAGAGTCAAATGCACCTGCATATCAAGTCAGAAAGAAATGTTAGCTGTACAGAATGCTCTGACAGCTTTCAAGGACCACATTCTTCCAGGACAATTATTGGTAAAGCTGGACAACACCACTGTTATGTAGTACATAAACAAGCAGGGGGGAACCCACTCATACCCTCTCTGCAGACTAGCCATGGCTCTGTGGAACACGGCCTTGAGCTATCAAGTCCACCTCCAAGCTCAGTTCCTGCCAGGCAAGCTAAATACACTGGCAGACGACCTAAGCAGAAATCTCATAGACCCACACGAGTGGAAACTGGAACCAAAGATATTCAACATTTTAAGAAACAAATGGAGCCCAGAGATAGACCTGTTTGTCTCCCCTCAGAACTAGCAATTGGACAAATTCTGCACAAGGACTCTCCACAGACAAGCTTGGAAAGTGGATGCCCTGTCCTTCACCTGGAAAAACCTATCAGTTTATGCCTTTCCCCCTCTGCCTCTCCTCTCCAAAGTGCTACTAAAGATCAAACAGGACAAGCCAAGGGCAATACTTATTGCACCAGACTGTCCATGCCAACACTGGTACCCACCCACTCCTGCGCAGTGTCACTTCTGTAACCATGGTACCTGCCTTAGACCCCTGCTGTGCTGTCCCAGCAGGAGGGCCAGATTCTGCACCCATAGCTTCAAACCCTGAACCTTGCAGCTTGGCTAATTACATGATCTCTCCTTTACCATCCCTCAGTAAGCAAGTGATGGATGTCCATCTGGAGGCAAGGAGGCCTAGTACTAGAAAATCCTATGCTGAAAAATGGAAAAGATTCTGTTCCTGGAACCAAACTCAGGGGATAGACACAACAGTGCCCAATTTACCGCACATTCTTCAATACTTAACAGAGATGCTTCACAATGGCCTTTCCTTTTCTTCCATCAAAATTCATGTCTCGGACATTTCAGCTCACCATAATACAGAGCCCACCCCTCTTCTCTCATCCACTGCTGAAGCAATTCCTCAGAGGGACCAAAAACTTAAGACCACCAAAGATAGCCCCTACTCCAGCCTGGGACCTTAACTTTGTATTGGAAAAGCTCACTCTACCTCCTTTTGAGCCAGCTGCAAATGCAGAGTTGAAATTCCTTTCTTGGAAAACAGCCTTCCTTCTAGCCATCACTTCAGCAAGAAGGGTGTCTGAATTACAGGCCCACATGGCAGTGGAGCTTTTCATCATCTTTCATGCGGACAGGGTGTCCCTCAGGACCAGTCCGTACTTTATCCCCAAGGTGGTATCCAGTGTGGCCCTTAATCAGTCCATTCATCTGCCAATATTATTTTCTAATCCACAGAACAAAGGGGAATGACTACTGCACTCCTTGGGCCGACAACTTAGATTTTACTTGGACAGGACTAAGCCTCTCAGGAAATCTGAACAGTTGCTGGTTGCATTTGCTGCAGGGGCAGAGGGGAAGGCCATATTCAAAGCAAACCATTTCTAAATGGATAGGCCATTGCATTCATTTCCGTTATAAGCACCATGGAAAACCTACCCCACAGGGGATAAGACCACATTCCACCAGGGTGGCATCTACCTCTACAGCCTTTCTCAGATGAATCCCTACCAGGGACATCCTGGAAGCTGCTACCTAGAGTTCTGTACATACCTTCACCAAGCATTACCACTTGCCAATTCTTTCAAAATCCAAAGCTTTTTTTTGCCACTGCAGTCTTGCAGGGCCTTATAGCTGGTCCTAATGCTATCTGATTGCCTCCTCCCTTCCTTAGCTTTGGGAATCTACCCAAATGTAATGACTGCAACAGTGAAACACGAAGAACATAGTACAGTTGTGTACACCTACCATAAATGTAGATGTTCGAGTGTATTCACTGTTGCAGTGCTGGTTACCCTCCCTCCAGCCCCCTGACTTCTATTGACTATACTTCTGTTCTTGTTTACTATGCTTAAAGTTTTCTGGTGTATTTGCTTTTTATTGGAGCTGTAACCTTTTATATAATTGCTTCCCATTATGGGGGCACCTGATATCTGGGGCAAGAAAAACTGATATAATGGCATCTGCTGCATGCTTTATACCCCTGACTACCTGACATCATAGAAGATGAGGCAGCAACTGACACAGGACCCAAGACTTTGATAATCAGGCCGATTGAGGGCTACCTGCAACAGTGAATACACTCAAACATCTACATTTATGGTAAGTGTACACAACTGTACTTTTCAATGTAATGGTGAGTGTGAAATCTGGATTGAAAAGGATCCATGATCCTCTTTGACTGTAAGGTGAGTTAAAAGTTACTAAAGACAACCTTCTCAATAGTCCTTCCTAAAATACGAAGATTAGAGATTCTGTAGTAATGTTCAAAGATGTTAGCATCTGATGTAGATTTCTTGAGAGTAGCAGAAACAAGGACCTGTTGTAGAGCTGGTGGAAAAATCCCTGTGTCAAAGATAAAACCAATGTTTTAAAAATCATTTTTCACAAAATGTTTAAACTAGTCCCGCCCATCCATTAGGGCAAGCCTAGCCTGTTCTTTCAAACCCCATGTCTTACTGTGTGGTTTCTGCACTACCATTTGTTTCTAGGGAAACTCAATTACACTGATAGTGATGGCCCATATCTTTGTTTCTGCCCAGAAGCTCAATACCTGTAAGATGTATAGATATGAGCACATTCTTTGATCTTAGAAATGTTTACATATCCCTGCTCCTCTCCAGTCTTTATGGTTCTGAACTACCTAACCAACATTTTTGAGACTGGGCTATGTTTAATCTCCCTTAATGTTCATTTAACAGTCATGTTAAGTTTTCACTTGGTTAATTTAGTCCCCCCTTTTGGTCTGCTTTGAAGTCTGAACTGAATTTTCTTTCTTGGAGAACTATTTACCTTTTGGCTGTTGCCTCCGCTAGATGTATTTCTGGGCCACAAACACTGTGCATGAATCCCTTTATCTTTTTTTTTTTACAGGGATAGATTACTGCACATACATATACCTTTTCTTTGTTCATGTGCTGGCCACTGAGTTTAACCGGACTCAGAGTCTTCTGATACTTTTCCTGGGTCATTCAAATCACACTGGAGATCTTTTGTATTACCTTGTGCACATACAGTTAAATTTTTGCCTTCATCAATAAAGAATTTAGAAAAGATTAGCAGGTGTCTGTGTCTTATGCAAAGTCCAGACTAAAATCTAAGATGTCTAAAGCCGCACTGTCCAGAGGGCTTTCAGGCTGTTTCTTTTCTGTTATAAATAAGATAAGCATTACATGGTGAAGCAAAGGTGCTCTGTACTAGGGCAATAGTCACTTCTCTTGTATTTATATTTCAATGTAAGTGTTTGTCTGCACTGCTGCTACATGGCTTCAGAACACCTTTGTGAAGCACTACAGACTGGGACATTATCTCCAGGTCTTGAGTGACATTGTGATTACAGTAGTCTATAGTAGTCTTTCGTAGACCACCTAGATTAGTTGTTAGGGACAGTCCTGTCAGTACAGGAAGATAAGCTAGACTGTTACCATAACAATAGATCTGTACAGTCATAGTTTATCCTCCTCTACATCCAGGGCCACCTTTACAGGAGGTAGTTGCCTGCTTAAGCAATGTTCTTGGCCTGTTGTTGTAAGGGCTCCAAGCATGCTTACATGTTATAGAGATAGTCGCGTTGGGGATTGAGTAAGGGGAGGAGATGAGACCTTGGAAAGTTGGTACTGGTGCTGAAATGACTGAGTCCGTATCGACTCAATCATTAGAGAAGTGTGAACGATGATCATGTACATCTGTTATTATGGTACATAACTTTCATTTGGAAGATATATTCCTAGTTCTCATCTGGTTGCTACATCATTTGGTGTCAACTTCCTGTCCTGTGAATGAGCACGCAATGGATGCTTGCACTCCGCACTCCTATAGAGTGGTCTTTGTGTACATGCTCAGTGGTGACTCCTGGTTTGCCCCCCCCCCCCAAAGTTTTACATGGCTTATAACCTAGGGTTAGGGGCTCCACTACAGACTGCTGGCAAAACTAGACACTGAAGATGTCCACTGTCATGTCTAGAAAGATCAATGTTTGTGGCTGTGAAAGTTTACCCTCAGAAAGCATAAGCTGATGTCAGTGCCATGTCTTGTGCAAGCCTGTCCTGCCCAACTGTTGTGTTTGTTTGCTTTCCTAGTCATTTGAGCCCTCTTGCTGTACTTCTCGTATTTGCTCATTCCATTGTCATGCCCTCATGCTTTGCCTGTCCCACTTTGAGTCCTGATGCATCTGCAAGTGTGGTCTATCCCATTCTTGAGCCAAGTTGTGGGTATTCCTACCAGTTCTTCTGCCCGTTGGAAGGGGAACTTTATCTCTGAGATGGATAAAACCAGTTATTTTCTTTCCCGTAGTTTCCCCCTACCCCCAGATAATTCCTAGTTAGAGAAGGCTGTCAGGTTTATGAACACTACTTTGGCCTGGTCATTGTTTTCTCTGCATTTTCTGTAGAAATAGCTAGGTCAATATTTGATTAAGGATGAAGAGCCTTAAGTCATCCCTTCCACAGAGCATCTCTTCAAGGATGCTATATTTGCAGCCTAGAAGCAATCCAGGTTCTTCTCTCAGTTCTTCTTAAAAGGTCACTTTTCTCTGCAAACTCCCAGGGAAGTGGACTGAAATCCTGACTGTTATGGAACAGACTCCTAAGTGATATGTTAGGGGACTGGTTGAAATCCTGAACCATGTTGGAACACACTGCTGTGTGTGACTTTTTAAATATAGCATAGGTCACAGAAAGAGCTAAACATCTTTCCAGGTTACTAATAAGGCTTTGGCACAATGAACAAGAGGGTGTTTGTCTTTTCCATGGTGGGGTTTAAGCCTTTCCCCACTGTTTAGTTTCATCTTTACCTTTTTAGGTTCCCCTCCTCCATAATGGAACAGGCAGTGCAGAAACTGGTAGATCTTCCTGACTCAGAAATCAAGAAAGATCTAGTTAAGACCCTCACCGTTGTTTCTACAGTGTGTTTCCACATAGTCTGCTATAATTTTGAATGTGGTAATACTTTGAATATAACAAAAAGCTTAGTAAGTTGCCTAAACAGGAAGGTATGTCTGAGGCTCTTCTACAATAGTTTATGCCCATAGGCCATCCCACATGTCCACTGCTAGGGAGAGGCTTGTTTTGGGCAGATCTTCCAGGATCTGGTTTAGGACATCTAATTTAGGAAATGGGCACTGACCACTTCAGAGGTTCTTTACAATGCCCTTAATCATTACCCTATCTTTTATCCCACCCCTTAGTACTCTAGGAAGAAAAAGCCATCCTGTGTTGAGGAAGGTTCCTAATTTTCACAGTAGTACTGCATCATTTCTCTTGCCCCCAGCTGTGCTGCCTGTCTTCTAGTTAGGTGACTCTGCTGTCCTGCTCTTGGCCATAAGGACTACTGTTGAGTGTGCCCTAGCCTGTAGAGCCATTACAGAGAGCTGTTGGGCTCTTGAATTAGTGTTTCCCCTTGAATTCTGTAGATCTGATGTTCTCTGCTTTTTTTTTTTTTTTTGGCATAGGTTGTCTTTCCTCAGACTTCTTATGTTTCACTGTTTGCTGCAACTGTATGTAGTATTAGTCAATGGATTAGGATCTCATTGAAAGGGAAGAAAATAAAGAATGGAGGAATATACATTAAAGTGTGTTTGTTTCTCACAGTGAATGTGATTTCATAAATATAAATTAAGGGGCTGTGGGAGAAGTTATTTTTAGTATTTTAGGTGGTTTAGATTTCGCTCAGTTTGGATGCAGACAGTTGTGGTCTCAGGATAATAGTGCTGTGCATTTTGCATACAGTGTGCTCTTAAGGAGTCTCAAGGGAAGTGATTATGGGTAACCACATATTTAAGCTTTTAGGTGGTATCCTAGAAAGAGTTTCTTTTGGGGAACCATACTGTCTTAATGGGTTAAGAGAAAGGCCGTAAGTCTGCTCTTCAAAGGTGCCATAGAGGCTTTTTCCTTTAGCAGAGATGAAATTTCAGTCCTGCATTTTGCCTTCTCCTGATTCCAGAAGAAACTGGTGACTTTGACAACTTTGCAAGCATTTCTGGTATTTCTGGTATTTCTGGTAAGTTCTGGATAGTGGCTGCTCATGGGGTTTTAATCTGCAGTTACTTCATTTGGAGACTTTACTGGAGTATCATCTCTTTTAGGAGACTTCTAATGCTTCATACTTTTTACTTTACAGCAGTTTACAACTTTTCTTTTTTGCCTGCTGACCTTCATTTTTCATGGAGCAGCAGGCCAGTCATACCAAGGATTAATTTGTGGATACCCATCCAGTTGTCCTCCTTTTTGAAGGAGGAAAGTATGTTGCATTACTTTAGTGTGGAAGTTTGTTCTAGAGAAAAGGGTAAGCATTGCATGACAAGTCTGTCTCTCCAAAAATATTTTTATTTACTGGAGTAAGTTTAAATCCTTGATTTTAATGTTAGTGGGACTGTTTTATTTTTGGAAATGCAAGAGGTCCTAAACTACTGGATCCTAATGGACCAAATGTTTAGGCACACATTGCCTCTAAAGGAGTCTGTGGAACACTGAATAAAAGGACAGTGTTTTCGGCCTGTCCCGGTAGCAGGTCTGCATTAGTTTGTCGAAGTCAAATTACAACAAATGGCTGTTCATTGAACCAAAATCAGCAAACAGACATTCCTTGAACATTCACATTCACATCAGTGAACATTTTTCCCAGGGAAGGAAATGACTTGACCAGCATATGGAAATCTGCCCTTTTTCCCACTGTAGTGTGGTCTCTGAGTTGGGGTGTGTGTGTATATATATATATATATATATATATGTGTGTGTGTGTGTGTAGGGACACAGCCTACACATTGGGGGTTGTGTGGGGGGTGTATCCCCTCCCACTTTCATGGGTTTGTACTGTGGTGTGTGTGTGTTTCTGTTGGCCAAGTCATTTCCTTCCATGGGAAAAACATTCGCTGATGTGAACATTCAAGGAACAGCTGGTCGGTGATTTAGGGATTGATGATCCGTTTGCTATAATTAGACATCAGACTGATACAGACCCCTGGCAGCACTCATCTTTTAAGATTATGATCTTTTTCATTGTGAACTTCTGGGGTCGTTCCACTTGCTTGCAAGCCCAAAAGGGATACTGTATTCCATAACAGGTCTGATCAATGCCAAATACAGAGGGATAAGAGCTTTCTTGAGTCTCCCGTCAGCTGTGCCATCTTAAAGGATTTCCTAACTAGTATTGTAACATGATGGTCAAAGATAAAGGGATTATCTACCCATGTTTCACCACACTTTCATTTTGGAGAGGGGGTGTTGTCTATACAATATGATGGAGAAGGGATTGTTTACAAAATGTGATCATTGCATTTAGTTTTAACTCATTTTTAGCACAAGTTATTGACCTATACAAGTTCCATTTGGAGTGTCTGCATATCAGAGAAGTACTTTAGGATGACACCAAATTTGCAGTTGTTCACAAATTTGGTTAGCCCTAGATCCCCATTTATAATTTGGAGATCTGAGAAGTGGATGCCGAATTGCAGGGATCCCATTACGTGGTCCCGCAGAACATCACTGGTCACATTCATGTTAATTGAGGATGCACCTGCTACACCCTCATGGGTTTTACCCATAAGCCAGTTTGCTATCCACCTAATTATGTAGGGGTCAAGTTCGAACTCATTCAGCTTTTTTTTTTTTTTTTTTTTTAATGGTAGCGTGTGGTATGGGTTCAAAAGCTTTAACCAGGCTGAAGTATGCTTTGCATGTCCACTATCCATGGCTTCTAGTACTTGTTTAATGAAATTGACCATATTTATTAGACAGCCACTACCATTAGCAAATACAAACAGCCTGGGGGTCAAGTCTTGTAGTATTTTGATATCCTAGTTAATTAAGTTGGTTATGGTATGTTCCATAACTTTGCAGGTAAGACTAGTCAGGCTAATGGGTTTGCTGTTTCTGGGGTCAGTGTTGGGTCCACATTTGTAAAGTGGCACCACAGCAGCTGTGCTTCATACTTCAGGGACAAAAACAGTGGTTAAGGCCAGGTTGAATAGCTGTAGGAGAAGGTCCACTAGGGCATTTTTTAATGTTTATCAGGCCACAGGCTGTATTGTCATACGCCATGGACGCTGCATTATTTGTTTTAGAGAATGCCCTTCTCAAGTGTTTGGTTATGATGTGAAGTTTGAGATTCTGTGGGTATGTGGGCTTTGTATAGTAGTTTCATTGCTGAAATTTGCACCGACATTTTTGCTAGTATGTTGGCTATCTCTTCTGGCTCTGAGTAGCTAGTGTCATTTTGAATAAGTTCTGAGCAGTGTTGGATGTTACCCTTCAGTTTTCTAGTGTAACTAAAGTAGTATTTGTAATTTTCTGTAGCTTCTGATTCCAACCTAGGTTCATGGGATGCATTTATATTTCTGATGGTGTATAGCTTTTTAGATAACTTTTTTAATGTTAACCTTGATTTTGTTTTTTTTTTGTTTGTTTTGCAATGCAATTAGCTTTTTTATTGTATTTTTTATTTATACATGTGGACATACAGGCTGGTTTGCTTTTAAACTTCGCATTTTGTTTGGATCTGACAGGGACTGCCAAGTCAGTGCATTTACCTATGTGCACATAGTTTGTGTAATTACTTGCTGTGTCAGTATCTTGGGTAATACAAAATGTAAAACACAAAAATTCCACCAGCAGACAAACCACAAAACCACACTAGTAGTTAGAAATCAAAACTAAATGCAGCGAGAAGCACCAGTGTGGAAACACAGCAGTCACAGTTCAGAGTATCCACAGGTAAAATAGGCAGCAGGTGAATTAAATTCAAATATGGAAACACAGCAGTCACAATTTAAAATATCCAAAGGTAAAGTAGGCATCAAACAGGCAGCAGGTTAAATAAATCCAAGTTTATGCATATACAAACTGGTAAGCGCTTTTGCTGTGGAATCGTGGCTTCTTCAAACCCTACTGAAACAACAACTTTACTAAACATTTGTATAACACTGTCCTAATACACATATAAATCAAAAGCTAAAACTAATAATTAAATAGTTAAAGCTGAACTCATTAAGAAAGTGAGCCCAGCAAAACGGAAATTAACATTCAATGTTCCTTTTCCTTGTAGCTTTTAAAACAGGTTTCAGAGGTACAAATTCATTTAAACCTAACCCCATATGAGAACGTAGTTTGGCTATCCATCTTGCTTCACATCTTTGTTTCATTTTCAGTGTTACCCATCCTGGCATTCTCATATACAACATCTAACACAGTAAAAGAAAACCTATGTGTATTACCTTGCATCGGAACATGTTTAGCTAAGGCACTGACAGTGTTACCTTTATTTATATAATATATATGGTCCCTAGTACTTTCATGAAACCAACGGTTGGTTTTGCCAACATAAAATGAGCTGCATTGCTCACAGTTGGCTAAATAAACCACATTCATAGTGTCACACTTAGCCATAACATTTAAAAAATATTTATTTCCTGTCTGTGTATGAACAAACTCATTACCCACTGTAACATACTGACAAAAATGACAAGTACCACACTTTTTGGTACCCTCTGCCCATTGTCCCTAACCCAGACTTATCAGAGTAACACAACAACCTCTTTAAATTCGCCACATTCCTGTAGTAAACCTTAGGAGATGTGCCAGCTAATGCTTCAACAGATGAATCAGAGGTTAAAATATGGCAATTCTTTTTAATTACATCAGTAACCTTATTTATGTTGCTGGAAAAAGTCATAGGGACTCTTAAAACATTGTCCCTTCTAACTTGTCTATGTGGGTCCCCCGGGTAGAGGTCGTAAAATAGGGTCTCCCAACACCTAAGCCTGGTGGGCACCACACATACCCTTAGCTGTCTTAGTCCCCTTTTACTAGCTAGCTTCAAAGTCATTCTTCAGGGTCACGATAAGTTCCTCAAAATCCTGATCTTTAACATGTAGCCTAGAGGCCCTTAACATTTGTCCCTTCATCACATTCTGAAATATATGGTTAGGATGCATACTGCTGCGATGGACAAAACTCTAACAATCCTTCCTATAAAGACTTGTAATAAGTCTATTACTAGCAAGTTCTCTTCACCATAACATCCAAATAGGGTATCTCAGTATGGGACTTGATGACAGTGTACTGCAAAAAGTCTGTAGTGGAATGAAGATAGCAAATTAATTCATCCAATTCCACTATGGTGCCAGTCCAAACCATAAAAAGGTCATCCACAAACTATCGGTAAAATTTTATTTGATGACCCCACCATCTCGAAAGCACTAGAAACTTGCATTCCCATACGGCCATAACAGCATTGACTTAGCTGTTGGCACAATGTGTGCCCATAGCTAGGCCATGCATATGATGGTAATATCTATTGTCAAATGTGAAAATATTATTCTCTAAAACCATCTCAAGGAGAAATACAATGAAATCAATCTGCTTAGCATCCAAATCGCTTCTCATTTCAATAAAATCCTTAACCATTAAAGTACCATGCCGGTTAGGTATCACTGTGAAACAGTGATGCAGCATCAAGCGTTACCAAAAGGTTGCTAGATGGAAACGCATCATCCTTGGAAAACTCATACAAATCAAAAAGAAATTGCTTTGTATCTTTTAACACAAAGACATGTGTCCAACATTGGTCTCAACTTTTTCTCTGGATAAATGGACATGGGTTCAGTGAACCATCCCCCAACCAGCAACTATAGCTCTAAACTGAGGGTGGCTCATATTCTTACGAATCTTGAGTAAACCATGTAATAATGGAACAAGAGTTAAATCAACTTTTAGGTACCTTTATAAATCATCAGGAATAGCTCCGTCTAACTTGGCATTATGGAGCAAACTATGAACACTACTAATAAAACCGTATAACTCAGCCTTAGAAGTACATCTAAAGTTTCAGTATCGGATAACATGGCATTCAAGCTATTATAATAAAATTCACGGTTCACAACAACCCCTATGCCATCCTTGTCAGCAGATTTTATCACAGTACTTTGTTCATTCATAACAATGCATAAACCATGCTACTCTTTTGGTGACAGAAGTTAGTTTTGGAGAGACTGGTACAGACAAGAATGTTTTATTTCATGAACCTAGTACATTTGTTCCTGTCAGTAATTCTACTTTAGAAGTGTTTTTGAGAATGTGTAAGTCTATTTATAATGTGTTACAGAAAGGTAAAACTTGGTTGTAGGTTTGATAATTTGTCACCAGAACAGTGACTTGTTTTACACTCTCTTATGAAAGATCGAAATATTGTGATAAAATCGGCTGACAAGACGGGCATGGTGATTATTATGCACCGTGAATTTTTATTACAATAGCTTGAATGCCATGTTATCCGATAGTGAAAATCCAGTAGTGAAACTTAGATGTATTTCTAAGGTTGAGTTATATGGTTTTATTAGTGTTCATAGTTTGCATCAAGTTTGCTTAGTGGTGCCCGCCAGCTTAGGAAGGGTGTTGGGAGATCCTATTTTACAACCCCCCACCCAGGGCCAACATAGACTAGTTAGAAGGGACAATGTTATTAGAGTCCCTATGACTTTTTCTAGCGACATAAATAAGGTCACTGATGTAATTAAAAAGAATGGTCATATTTTAACCTCCGATTCATCTGTTGAAGCATTAGTTGGCACATCTCCCAAGTTTTACTACAGGAATACAGCGAATTTAAAGAAGTTGTTGTGTTACCCGAATAAGTTGGGTTTTGGACAATGAGGAGAGGGTACCAAAAAGTGTGATACTTGTAATTTTTGTCAGTATGTTAGAGAGGGTAATGAGTTTGTTCATCCACAGACCGGGAATAAATATTTTTTAAATGTTATGGCTAACCATGACACTATGAATGTTTATTTACCCAAATGTGAGCAATGCAGCTCATTTTATGTTGGCAAAACCAACAGTCAGTTTCGTGAACGTATTGGGGACCATATATATTGTAAAGATAAAGTTAACACTGTCAGTGCCTTAGTTAAACATGTTCAGATGCAAGGCAATGCACATAGGTTTTCTTTTACTGTGTTAGATGTTTATATATAAATGCTAAGTTGTGTAACATTGAAAATGATGTGAAGCAAAATGGATAGCCAAACTAGGTTGTCATATGGGAGTAGGTTTAAATACATTTGTACCTTTGAAACCTGTTTTAAAAGCTAGAAGGAAAAGGAAAAAGTAATGTCCATTTTCTTTTTGCTGGGTTCCCTTTTTTAGTGAGTTCAGCTTTAACCATTTAATTGTTTTATTAGTTTTAGCTTTTGATTGGTCTGTGTATTATGACAGTATTAGATAAATGTTTAGTAAAGATGTTGTTTCAGTAGAGTCTGAAGAAGCTATGATTCCATAGCAAAAGTGCTTACCAGTTTGTATATGCATTAAACTTGGATTTATTTTACCTGTTGCCTGTTTGCTGCCTACTTTACCTTTGAATATTTTAAATTATGACTGCTGTGTTTCCATACTTGGATTTATTTCACCTGCTGTTTGCTGCCTATTTTACCTGTGGATATTTTCAACTGTGACTGCTGTTTTCACACTGGTGCTTTTCTGTGCATTTAATCTTGGGTAATATATTTAAACTTGAATTTTGAGACTTCATATTAGAATTATACTTTTGAAGCCTCTGAACTTTGATGTTCACATCTAATTTTTTGGAGATTTTTGAATGAAAATGTTACCAGTTTGACTGGATTTACCTGGAGATGGGCGAACCAGGGGGGATAGTTGATATCGACACTGTTGGTAAGAACCAGATCAAGAATATTTTGCCCTTTTGTGCATTCCTTGACCGTTTGGTCCAGGGAGTTTTTGTTTATGAACTTAAAGAATTTTTGGAAGTGACATATAATTAAGGTATGGGTATTCCAGTTTATCATCTGTTAGTCATCTAGGATAATGGAATTCCTGTTGATTTGGAGTTCATCCAGTATATTTAGGAACATAAAGTGATGCATTTGGCTGCTCAAGGCAGTGCACTTGCATATATGAAGCTCAGTGGTATATGTGCATCTTGGCTGTTCAGAACAATAAGCTCCAGTTGTTTTGAAAGCTGTAGACGTTTTTCAGCCTTTCTGTTGGTAGCAGTGGATGGTATTTAGTTGCAGAATTCTATATGGGTTTGATTAAAATAAGATGATGGGTTGAAAAGTGGGAAGATAATTTGTACTCTGGTTACAGTCATGAAAAAATGAAAACCTGCCTCTTACAGTTGTACTGGCCCTTACAGGGAGAACAAAGAACATTGATATGGAAATTTCAGCAGATGATGTATTCATAGATGAATGTACGTTAGCTGTAACAACTAGACCTGATGCTGTGCTGTTAAGAGAGGGGGGAAGCTCTGAATTGTTAAGTATAGTCTGATTTTGATTGGATTATCAAATACACAGTTTGTATGACATTTCATAATTTTAGCAAAGATGTAGTTGAATGCACAAGTGTAGAATGGTACTTTCAGAAACGGTGCTTGCTTTTAGGCTGTTACGTACTACAGTCATAAGTGAAAGACAGTTGTGAGAAACAGCATGCACTGAACTATTGCCTCAGTGAAGTCAGCCCTAAATCGCATTTTTGGAATAAAGGCAGGTTACAGCATACTTCACAGGGCAAAAACAAAGTGTGAACTTGGGCAAATAAACTCAATGAGATCTCCATTACTAGATACAAATCTATTCAAAGTATGGCAGATCAGATGTGCTGTATGTCAGAGTACCCATCACTGGCAGGGGGTTCTCCAAATATTGGAGAACTAGTTAAGATAACTGTGGAAAACAAATTATCTTAAGATATAAAATAATGCAGCAGAACTTCATTTCTTAAGACTGTTTCCGATACAAAGATGTTAGTCGAATCTTTTGGGTGAGCTGTAATTGATACAGCAAGCACATGCCCCAGTTTGTGGAGAAATTTAGGCAGTTTTACCAATAAAATGGAAAAAAAATGATAATCTGGTAGAACAGCTGTCAGTTTGCTAATGCAAAAACAGATCGTTCTACCAGACGACTGAAAATACCTGAAAAGTGATGGTTCCAACTGATGACGTTTGATAAGTAGGTCATTATTGAAAGGTGCAGGAACAGTTCTGGACACGAAAAATAACAATACAGTCATGTTTGATTCTAAATTCACTACTTCTGGACATTATTTGAGTTAATATTCTACATAGACTATAAGAAAGTCCATTTTGAGAGCAAAGTCCTCAAAGTTTCAGAGGACATGACCCGGGAGGAGGAGCCGAAAGTTTTAAGGAAACTGTATCTTTGATTTAGACATACTTCTTTCTCTGGATGTATTCCAGAAACTGCTTTGTAGTTCAGGAAATAAGGGTGATTTAAAGTATTTGTCTTGAAATAGATTGACAACTGAGGTTTGCAGACCTAAGATTGTGCCTGTTGACATGCCTCTTACTTCTGAGTACAACGAGACAGTTGCTGTGGACTTGGATGATCTTTAACCTTGTACTTGATGCTTTCATGTCATCAATCACTTTACATGTATAAGTGCTGGAAGCATTGTAATTTACAACTTCAGTCTCTTTAAAAGAAATGTATCTTTTGTTGGATAAGCAAGCATGGGGTCACCTTAGAAATTATTCGGTGGCAAAGGTGGAATTCAGTAGTAATGTAATAAGAGATGCTGCAGAGATTGTTAAAATTAAGACCATGGAGGCCTATAGTCCTTGGAGCAATGAGTTCTTAGACACAATCTGATACTAACTGAAATAATGTTAAGTTGTTTGTTTTTTCGGCTTTTCCCGGTTAGGGGTCGCCACAGCAGAACTCCGGTCCGCTAATGATTGGCAGTAGATTTTTTTTTTTTTATGGTGCCGAGTTGCCAGCCCGACACCCAACCTTCAGCGAAGGCACGCCCATTCACACATGTCTTTTGGAGGCCACTCGACCACTGGGAGGACATGCAGACTCCACAGAAAAGGCACTCTAGCCGTGAATCGAACAGGAGAACCTCTTGCTGTGAGGCAACAACGCTACCGCTGTACCACCACAGCTTAAGGTAGTAATGGATGTGACTGAGGAATTGTAACTAGCTTAAGGTTTGATGTAAATACTAACAGAATGTCTGGTCTGCAGTTTATATCAGCTTGTGTTTCATCAGTCTCTGTTCTGCTGCACATCTTATTTTTACCCTGTTCAAGCTAGCTTTTGTATCTACCAATTCTGATTTGTATATATAACATGGTTGATTTTATAGATTGTACAAGGTCTTACTTTATATATGCATAGCTATTTGCTTTTCTACTACAATTTTGTATAGATTTTTTTTATTATTGTGTATTCCATTTTATTTCTATTCTGATAATTGTATCTATTTGGGGGGGGGGGTTCCCCACAAGGCCTCTGATGAAAAGGGGCCACTGGCCAAATCCAGACTAACCTGGTAAACAAATGTAAAATAATAAATAATAATAATCAGTGCCCAAATCTCCATTCTGTTCTGCTTAAGTTTCCAGCTATAGATGTCGCTGAAAAGAATTTGGCAGTAGAAGATATTTCAGCATTATAAGCACAAAGGCAATTGTTTGCTGAGATTAAATGCTTTGACAAAATTTGGAGGGCACTACAAAAACAACTTTGTGAAACAAGTGAAAAGTATGAAATGGGAGACTAGATGTACTACAAAGTGACTGACTTGACTGTGTAGAGTGGAAAGGATTCAGAGTCATAACTGGTCTGGATGGAGTTGTGGCATTCATGAAGCTTGGTAAAATCAGGCAATTCCGATCATGAGTGAATCATTACTGCTTTTATAAAGTCAAAATGGAAGCAGAAGATCAGTATGTCAAAAAAAAAATAAGGTGAAATGTTTACTGTAAATGGTAGTAAAAAAAACTCTGAAAATGGAACTGGAGATGAGAATTTTGAAATAAGGAAGAATTTTGTTACAGGTGTCAAGAAGCAGGTATTGGACTGTATAGCCTTGGTCTCAAGAAAAAAAAGTTAAACAATAAAATTTGTGGAAAGAGAAGAGGAAACAGCATACAGCTGAAATCGTAGAGTAACCTGGTAAAGGTCAAACCATAAGATTTGTGGACTGGGGGGTAAAGGGATTAACAGACAGCAAAAATCTAAGGGTGAGTTGGAAAAACTGCAAGAATAAAAAACAATCTGGTATAGTTTGAATTGTACAATAAATGGCTCATTATTCAAAAATGAGCACACTGATTGGACAGCCCAACCAGCATGCCCATTGTAAGTCAAGCATATACCAACAGAAAAAGGTCCAGCTGCTGAAGTACCATTGAGCAGCTAAACTTTATATTGGTATATGCTGAGGGATAGAACAGTTCTGCAAAACTAAACAGAAGCCTACCTGATTTTCCTTGTATGTTTGCACTGTCCTTCGTAAATATTTTTTATAAAAAGTTGGGGGAAAAAAACAGCAATGGAGATTCCGTTTTCTCATGTACTACGCAAGCATGGGAACACACATCCCATATGCATGTGCAGCACATTAGTATAGGGAAGACTGCAGAGAAGACTTGAAGTGCCCTTATACAAATGGTTCCCCTTCATATGCTCGAATAACCACAAGCTCTAAATGCAATTCGCAAAGACCATAAAGACGAAACACCGGAAACCCAAAAGCGCGAAAATCAAAAGGAAGAAACTGTATGGAAAGCGGTGACAAATGGGAAGTGCAGTAGAATACTTCAGTGCTCCTGGCACGATTGGTGAAATATGTGACTGTATTGTCTCAGAAAGGAGCTCCTATACTCCTTTTAGATGGGTACGTATTACACAGAGAAAATATATCATGATAAAACATACTGGTGCCGCAAGTGTAAATGCGATGATAAATGTAGAGGTAGGGCTGTTTAACTGTGCCTAACAGGGAAAGGCTGTTAAAATCTGTTCAGCACTTGCATCCTGGAGATCCGGTCGAAGTTGAGCAGTATAAAGTGTCTCACTCGTTAAAGTTGAAAGCTGATAATTCCGGGGATACTCCCTGTTTAATAGTTGATGATGTTTTAGCATCAACATCTAATGTGATAGCTCCTAGTTTATCTACTCGCAAAACACTTGTTCAGAAAGTTGGCAGGATGCGATGTTCTAAGTTAAAACACAGCAGTTTCCGTATTGAAAAGTTGGAAGATATTGATGTTACAATGTTTCCATGTAAATCGGGAGTGTTTCTTAGTAAGCGCATAGTAGATACTGCTACAGAAACAGCGGTGGTAGTCTTTTCAACTACACAAAATCTGCTTGATCTAAGCACAGCTACTATTTGGCTTGTTGACGGTACGTTCTTTTATAACGGTATAATGTGCCGTCAACTGTACTGTATTCATGGTTTGATTAGATACGGAGGTTTTCATAAGAGCATACCTTTGCTGTATTGTATAATGAGTAGAAAGTCTCTCAAATGTTACAACTTTATGAGGAGTTGTTTTACGTTTAATGGATGAGCAAAGCTTCGAGGTGTCTGTCAAATACATATTGAGCGATTTTGAAGTAGCAGCCAGGAAGCGTATTCTGTTAAATCTGCAAGGTGTAAAACCTTAAGGTTGTTTGTTTCACTTCTCCCAAAACATTCGGGGAAAGGTGCAGGTCTTTCACATCTGTATAACACAGACCTTTCTTTTCAGTTGCATGTCAAGTGTCTCATCGCTTTAGCTTTTGTACCTGAATCTGATGTATTACGTGCATTTGATGAACTAAAAGCCGTGTTTCTAGCTGATGACAATGAAGTGTTAAAGTACGTTTCTGAGTGGTATATAAAGTACTTTTCTGAGTGGTATATGTTGGGAAAAGTTTGAAAGTTTTGCACTAGGACTACTGGATTTCCCAGGTTTCCCCCGTTGTTTCCAGTTGCATTTTGGAATGTGGATGAATTAAATATGTTGTTTTTGACTCTCACAAAACAGCGTGGAGGCGTGGCACCATAGATTAGTCATTATTGGGCCCTCGAGCAACAGACCTATCCGTGCTTATGACAGTGTTATCTAAAGAACAGGACAGTGTAGATGAGCTCAGAATTACAATGAGTTGTGGTGCACCTCCTTCACCAACGAAACGAAAGGTAGTGACCTGTCATGCTAAATTTGAGCATGTTTTGAAGAACAGATCTAGTTACTCTGATATGGATTTCCTGATGGCAATTGCAAGGTTGCTAAAGATGTGATGTACACTATGACAATCGCGGTACATGTTGAAGCTTTAACAGACGTTATGAGGACTCTATGTAGATGGATTTATGTTGCATTTCTTTTGCTTTGAAGAATTATTCTGGGATAATAAAGGTTTTACTTCATTTTCGAGCTTTTATGTGATCATGGTGAATGGTTGTTGGTCATTTGCAGTTTCGGGATTTTGTCGTTTCTGGTTTCGGCGTTTTGCATTTCGAGCTTGTGGTTATTCGGGCATATGAAGGGAAACCATACAATTACATTATATAAGAAAGGTAAGCATTATTTTTTAAATATAATTTTATAATAGCAGAAATCCACTCCTGTTTGTGAGCATATAAAGATTTTACCCATCGTTGGCTTTGTTTAATCACCCTGGCTTTGCCCTCATGATCAGACCACACCAGCTGTAGGTAAGTCCTGATATACCCACACACAGTCATGGATTATTACTTAAATGTTTACATCAACCTGATATAATGCACTGACATGTCACATATCGAAGACAGTAATATTAAACTAGAAACTGATCAGCTAGTGCGCTCTCATGTGTGGAACATGACTGAAGGTGTAATGTTTGAATTGGCAAAACATGATGAGATACAGGAATGAAAGGATATTTTGAAAGATGATCCATCCATGCAGAACCTGTTTCCCATTTTTGCATGTGTTGGGTTGTCACTTCATTTGCCAGACATGTAGATCTGTTGGGTGAGTGCATGCTCGCAAAGAAATTCCAGGTGGAATAACACCCAAAGCTTGTTCTTTTAGATGGTTTGAAGAACTTTGTAGAAGAGCGCTTACAACTGATTCATTAACATGCACATCAGAATCTGTCTTCTTTCAGCCACAATTTATCAAACCGTATAAATTTCATTCCATACATA
This sequence comes from Protopterus annectens, assembly GCF_019279795.1. Taxonomy (NCBI): domain Eukaryota; kingdom Metazoa; phylum Chordata; order Ceratodontiformes; family Protopteridae; genus Protopterus; species Protopterus annectens. The sequence continues at coordinate 1,338,062,464 of NC_056741.1, forward strand.
TTAAGTTCTTGTTTTTGCAAGCTGTGAAATTATTTGAGTTCTGTTCCTATGGCAAGATGTGTGGGATAATTGTAGAAACTCAGAACTTGTGCTATGCAAGAATTATGTATTGCATATTATGTATGAATTGTGTATTGCGCAAGAATGTTTGGGACATTCATCATTGTACTGACATAACAAAGAAAAAAATCATTAAGTCAGAATGGAGAATCTCGCAGATTGATTCTTTTGATTTCTACTGGATGCAGGGCAACAGTAACATCCATGGAGTGTTTACTTGCCATGTAGATGACTTTGTATAGGGCATCTCGCTAAGCTTTGCCACTTCAATCTAATGTTGGCTGTGAAGAGTATAACCACATTTATGTAGGATTGGACTTGATTGCTTTGGATGAAATGCAATTGGTCCAAGATAACTACAAAAAAATCTTCATTTTATCATGGAATGGTCTAGGTAGTATATTGGGACACCTCTTCCTTTAACTCAGTTGAGACAGACTTACAGGGAAAAAATATATATATTTTCTGGGTTGCCAGATAAAGTAGACCAGATGTTGCATTTGGTCATCATCTCACTGCTGATTTATGTCACGTTTCCCTGCCTAGGAAACGAGAATAAGCCAGCTTCACAAAGCTGTGCCCCCCCCCCACAACAACAACAACAACACACACACACACACACACACACACACACACACACACACACACACACACACACATACATACAAACAAAACTTCACTCTGACTGCTGATTGGCTAACCCCAGGGAGGAAAATGGCAGTCAGAGTGAAGATTTCTTCAGTACTTGTCATCTCGAGAAGTAGAATCTCTCTGGCATCACAGGAGCAGCAGTCTGCGAAGAGCTTCATTTCTGACAGGTAAATCTCCATTGAGAAACCCCTCCACACTGAAATTGTACCCCTTTTAAGAAAAAAACATTTAATTTAAATTTCTGAATATAAAAGCAGTAGTTTCCCTTTAGTAAACAATTTTTTTATCAGTATTCTGTCAGTGACTGCCATTTTGTAGCTGCCTGTCTGATTTAGCTAATTGGGATCTAATTTTAACTAAATATGTGTTCTGCTTGTGTAAACTTTTAAAGTTGTGACTATGAAATTGCAATAGGCAAGAATTTGCTTTTGCAGTGTAATGTTTCTGCTCACTTCATAACTAGCTACCTGCCGTTTTTCTTTTACTGTCAATTTTAGTAAAAGGAGTAGACGTTGTGTACCATGCTTGTACTTTTTCTTTGTGAAGCGACTGGGACAAGAAGTGCAAATGTGCCAGTTTTGTACACTAGGTGACAGCTTACCTTCCTACCTACTCACTCCAGCAATGCTTATCCCTTTTTGGCTTTTTTTCTCAGCTACGCATGGATACTTAACTCCATTTCTGCTGCTTCTACTCCTGTTGTTCAATGAAAAAAGCACTTGCTGTGGAGTCTTTGCTAACTTGTGTGGTAAGTCTACACTTTAGCCAATAGTGGGTGAACTTGCAGTGGCCATTGTTTGTTCCTCAGACTACTAACTTCTCTTTCTCTGGTGTAGTCCTTTCAGCCATCATGATCCAAGGGTCAGCCACATCCTCTTTGCTGTTCTGTTGTCCGATTTGAGCATGGACTGGGAGATGGTACTGGAGATTTTTCATGGGATAACCAAGGAAAGAGACCATTAAACCAGTCCGATATCCCTCCATTGAGTCAATATTTTTTCCTCCGGGATTTGTATTAAGGAATAAACAAAAGATTTAAACATAGTTTAGCTCAAGACAATTACATTTGAGAGAGATGATTTTCTTATCTTAGCAAAGCATGCATTACAAGCTATGAATCCTAGTGTAGAGAATTCCTTGCAGTGGAGCATCCCCTGTAATAAAATTCCTGAGGGAACTGAGTCCGAGTTTAATTATGACCGAGATGTGGTGGCTTCTTCAGGTTCTGAAGCCCAACTTTGTATTGAAAATACTATTTCCTTTCTTCATATGGAGGAATTTTTTTTTAATCACAAGGATAAAGGAGGTGTTTTTATGGGGACAAGTAGAGATATTCCTTGTACAGAGAAGATTATATATGTTACAAATAGATATTCTTCATTCCTTGCTGATATGTTACAAATGGATCATTCCTTGCTGATATGTTACATATTGATATTCCTCATTCCTTGCCTCTCTCTCTTATACTGCCAGCCTTCGATGATATTTTGAATGGTGCCTGTAATCATCCTGATACTCATCTGTCAATCTATAAAAAAGCAGATAAAATGTATAAAGGGCCTCAGACTAATACATTTCTTCTATCACCTTAGATCAGACCCAGCAGCAATGCTCATTGTGCCTATTGCTGTGAAAAGATTGGTATGAACACCAAGTTTTCATCTGGTGGCAGTGAAGGCAAGTTGTTAGACTGTCTAGGTAAGAGAATGATTTCCTTCCATGTCATTGTTGCAGTGTTCATCACCTATGGGATCTCATGCAAAGGATAGCCCAACTTCTGGCCAGTATACCAAAGCATTTACATCCTCCCAGCATTGTATGTCAGCTGTATGCTCCACGCCCAGACGTAGGGCATAAAAGTGGTGTACGTATGCGGAATACTCAGAACTTTTTTTGCTGACGGTCTGAATACTACAGTTGAATGTTGGTCTGAACGCCCTTCGCTGAGCTGGTTTCTGTTGAGCCATTTACAGATAAATGCCCTGTTGGGGTTCCTTCTTTTTCTTCCTTTACCTGTGTACTAAGGTTGCACACCTAGATTCAGCAGATCTCCATCAGTCTGGGACTTCCTTTTCACACTCCTACCCCTTACTCACGAGCTGTTTCCAGACTCTTCCAATTTGGAGTGGGAAGCCTCTTCTAACAGTCTAAGGGTTTGGGGTCTGTGGCATCTACATCAGAGGTCAGACCACACCAACGTAAAAGAACTGAGGCCCTTTTTTGTTCTTCAGGCCTTCCATTCTCTTTGGTCTCCAGGCCCTTTAAAGATCTTTACAGACAACACCATCATGTGATGCAGCAGCAAACTGAGGGACACAAGTTCTTATCTTTGCAGCAGACTAACCTTTCAGGCCTGGGGACCTGGCTAGCTACCATCAAGTAACTCTTCAGGAGGTTTACATTCCTTCAGGTCCAGGACACAACCTCCCGAATGGATGGTTCACAGACTGGTGTTTCTGGACATAGTACACTAGTGAGGTATTCCTCAAGTGGATTTTTTTGCCACAACTCTGAATAGGCAACTTCCTCACTTCTGTTCCAGAGTCCTGAGTCCTCTGACTTGGAAGGTGAACGCCATGTCTTTTTCTTGGATGGGGATGTTTCTACATGCTTACCCTCCTCTTGTTGTACTTCTATGGGTCTTGCACAAGATCAAAAAGGACTCTCCAAGAATCTTGCTGGTGACTCCGTTTTGGCCCAGACTGCACTGGTTCTCCCTTCTCTCTCACCTGACCAGAGGCAATCCTCACAAGTGACCTCACCAGATGGATTTTCACACACAAGACAAGGGGTCTCTCTTTCACCCTTAGTTGTTCAATCTTCAGTTGACACTTTTGTAGGATTTTGATCCCACTCTGACACTGCTTTTCAGAGGACATGCTTAGGGTACTGCAGGAGGCCAGGAGATCCACTGCCAGAAAATCACGTATGGCTAAATGGAAAAAAAAACTTCTGTTTGAGGTCTCAAGCATCACCAGGATCCTTTCTCTTTGTGGACCCCACCTTAGTCCTTTCTTTCCCGTGTGAACTGCTGCATGCTAACTTGGCATATTCTTTTATTAAAGCTCACTTGTTAGCAGTCTCTGCTTGTCTGTATTTGAACCCACCACTGGTCTCTCGTTTCGAGGTCAAACAATTTCTTAAAGCTGCCCTTCATGTCAGGCCTCCAAGAAAACCTATTCCTCTCACTTGGGACCTTAATTTTGTCATTTGACACTGGCTCTTTTTGACCTTGCTGGCTCTTTGCAACATTATACCTGGAAGACTATTTTATTGGCTGCCTTTACTTCAGCCAGGAAAGTATCTGAACTTCATGTTTTAATGGCATCTCCTCTGTTTTTTTATTTCTCATAGGGGCAGGGTGTCTGTGTACTAATCTTTCTTTTATGACCATGATGGTCAATGAGTTGTCTCTTAATCAGTCTAACCTCCATCCTTTTTTTCTTCTCTGCACTGTGCTAGTGAGAAGGTTCTTCACACTTTGGATCTACATAGGCAGCATAGGTGAGAGATAGTCACAGATCTGAGCAACTTTTTATTTCTTTTCATTCCAGGTGTTTTCTAAGCAAACCATCTCCTCTTGGATTTCTAAGACCATTTCCTTTTTCTATTCTTTTCATGGTAAGCTGCTTTCTGCTTCAGTTTAAGCTTATTCTACAAGATATCCACAGTGCTTTCTCACTAACAAAGTCAAGGGTCTAAATTATAAAAAAAATCCAGACAGTTTCAAAGCCTTGTTTCGCTTCTCAGTGTCAGGCTACTGAAAGGCAGCCTCTGCCTCATGTACAGAGCTTCAACAGATGCTGTTCTATCAGGCCTATTACACGTTCAGAAGACCACTGGTATCAGAAGCAACTGGTCAAAGGACCTCAGTCTCTTTTTGCAAGATTAACAGGACTTGCTGGCGGGATAGGTATGTATCGGAGAATACCACTTCTGTGGAACTGGCTTCCCCTCCACATAAAGCAGAGTACTTCTCTTAGAATGGATAGGTAACTGAAAATTCACCTCTGATTTAGCCCCAGTGGCCCTCATGGATAGGGGAAAACATGTAAGTACGAAACATATACTTGGGCAGCCAATCTCTGGAGATTAATACTGCAGAATGTAAGGGCAAATAATTAGCATGGGAATGCAATGCTAAGCTTCTTAAGATCTTAGATTAATAGATTCATAAGCAGCTATGAACGCAAGTTATTGCGGCTACAAGGAAGCCTTCCACTCAGCAGGCCTGTTCTCAGACTAGAAGTTCTGGGCAGAACATTGTCCAGATTTGGACTTGCCTGGCCTATCTCAGGCATTTGTACAGTATGGACTTGGTTATTCAGTCATGGTCCATGTGTCGGTCCACCTTGACCTTGTAAAGGGATGGATTATGGACCAGCACCATGTGACCAAGTAGCTTCTTAAAGGAGTTCTGCATCTCTGCACATTTTTTAAAGAATCCCTGCTTTCCATGGTATCTAAACTTTTAAATTTTGTGGTTGACAGACTTGCCTGTCCCTTGTCTGAAACAAGTGGTTCAACAAATTGAAGTTCATGTTTTGGTAGATGCTTTTTTCTGATGGCCATTATCTCTGCTTGCAGCATTTTAGAACTTCAGACCCTTGTGTGAGCTACTATAGTTTATTTTTCTACAGCAAACAATACAGAAAAAAAAAGTCCAACTGAAGAGCTAATAGTGCAAGTCAGCAGAAGTATCAACAGCAGAACCACCAAGGCAGGGCTCATAAAAACTTTAATAATAAAATGTTAAAAACACACTTGAAAATTTGCAAAACGTAATAATATATAACAAAATGGGATACCAGCTATTTCCTTTCTCAGATCCCATAGTTGCACTACCTCCTAAAACTTAAATTGTAAAAAAAAAAAAACACCAACAGTGAAACCCAACCAATCGGAATATCCCCTCCGAACAACTGTATTGGGCAAACACAAAGATTCATCAAAGGCTACATCCCTTCAAGAGCAGCTTCAACAGAATCATGCCATTTAGCCCCAGTACATTGTCCGCTCTTAGTGTAGCAATCCAGCGAACCTCTAACTTCAGCATTATTGGAAATATTGCCACCTCTGTGATTAATTTTACATACATCAAATACCGTAAACACAACTATGATCCTTGAAGGTTGAAACATGCTGACAAGGCATTATACTTTGCCTTATTACAAATGTCACTCAGATGCTGAAGGATATGTTCCTTCAGCATCCTTTTGGTCTTGCCGATATAGAAGGCTGGGCAGCAAACACAGGTTGCAATGTAAATCACATTCTTAGTGGAGCAAGTAGAAAACCCCTTAAACAAATAAGATTTGGCCATTAATGGATGCTTAAAAACATTAGATGTATTAATGCACACACAAGCTTTGCATCTTTTACATGGAAATGTCCCAGTCCTAACACTACATAAAAATGTCTGACCATATAATGGTGATCTTTGACTAAGCTCTTCAAATTACAGTTCATCTTGAAGCAAAAGTGAGGTGCATCTCCAACTTCTTTTAATACTACAGTCAATAATTAACAATTTCCAGTTATTCTGAATAATATGACATATACTCCTAGTATCACTACTATATATCAGAGGTATCCTGACTGATGACCTTGTGGTCAGAGAGGTCGAAGCACTCCCAGTCGAATTATCCGAGTACCAGGGTTTCCCTCTTCCAGTCTGGTATGTCTTCACTTGATTGGAAAATCTTAAGATGTCCTTGTTCTTGTACCCCTGGTTTTGAAAATCAACCTTCATTTTCTCCATCTCGTTATGAAAATTATCTTTATTGCAAAGTCTGGAAGCTCTTAAAAAAACTGGCTCTTCATTATATTCAAAAAATATTAGAAGGGTGCATGCTTCCTCTATCCAAGAGCGTGTTCTTCCAGCAAGATTTACGATATAAGAATGTGTTGATCGTCTTTTCACTGTCAACAGTTAAAATGTCCAAGAATTTTATGGAAGATGGAGATGAATGCGCTGTGAACTTCAAGAAATTGTTGGTTGACTCCAAATATCTGATAAAACAGAGAAGTTCATTCATGTTACTGGTCCAAAGAATAAAGACATCATCCATGAACCTACGATAAAAAATAATGTTCAGTCTCCAAACATTTTGTTCACTAAACACATACGCTGCTTTCCATTCTGCTAAAACCAAGTTTGCATAACTGTTCGCGCAAGGGGTCCCCATAGCAACCCCCCAGCACTGCAGGTAAAGTCTCCCGTCAGACATGAAAACATTCTCTAAAACAATACAAAGCAGATGTTAAATCCTACATATAATGTCCTTCTCAAAAGTGGCCATCCTGTCATTGAACTTGGGTATAGAAAAAAGACCATATTCATTCGGGATCACAGTAAGCAAATTAGTAACATCCATTGTTACCAATAAAAAATAATTAATACATTCATTTTGCATATAATTGTATAATTGTTTCAGAAAATGAGGAAAATCCTTCAACACTAAGTGCTTCTTCCATTGCAGTCTTCAACTGATCCTCAATCCATATCGATAAAGGTTCTGTAATCCATCCTACTCCTGAGATGGTGGGTCTCAGTGGAAGATCTATGTCCTTGTGTACTTCAGGAAGTCCACAAATCATTGGAATTAGCGGATGTTCCACAATGAAGAAGTCGTATAGTTCCTTGGAATAAACCATGGGACATTAGAAGCTCAAAAAGATCTGTCCTCACTCTGTACGATGTTGGACAATTGGGTCCTGCTTATCTCATGATACATTGCATTCATTGACAGCATTCATCGCATCTTATCAAGATACATTGTGATGTAGAACCAAAACTGCTATGCCCTTATCCACTGGCTTAATAGTGTCTTGGTTCTCCATGAAATCCTTTAATGCCAGTCTCTTTACTCTATTCACGTTATGATCCTGCCTATGTCTGCTATTAGTCACTTATCTCCTTCTCACACATTTTTATGATCAAATCCACTGTAGGATGCATAACAGACACAAAAGTGCTAGGTTTCTTGTACAGAATACATTGATCATAAGACTGATTTGAAAACACATTACATAAAGTTACACTCCTACCAAACAATTTAAGGTGTATTATCACCTCATGTAGTTTACTTGGAGAAGCAAGAACAAAGGTCAGACCTTTGTTCAAAACTTTCAGTTGAACATCCGTTAAAACCTGATCTGAAGTAGTTTACTTAATTTGCTCTTCAACCTGTGGGAATACGGATCCATATCGCATCCGAGATGGCAGTTTCACCAGCATCTGATCCGAGCTCCAAGTTCCTTCCCCTACCCATAATACCTCTCCATCACCTCCTTCCCTCAGATCTCGTTTGTCGCGGCTTTGCCTAGTATTATGGTCTCAGAGCTCCAGCCGTGGTGCTTGCTTTAGTAGTGTTTTTCTCAGGACTTTTGGGGTAAGAGTGAACTTTCTTATTGTATTAGGTCAGGGTTTCCCTTTCCTTTCCCTCCTCTTCCTTTCATTTCGTCGTGAAAAAAAAGTTTTTGTATATTAGTGTGTGTGTGTTTGTGTGCATGCGTGTGTGTGTGTGCGTGCACGTGTGTGCGCATGTGTGTGTGTGTGTGTGTGTGTGTGTGTGTGTGTGTGTGTGTGTGTGTGTGTGTGTGTGTGTGTGTGTGTGTGTGTGTGCACGTGCATGCGTGTATGAGCAGAATATGCCTGTCTTTAGAAAGTGCGCAGAGTGTGGCAATAAGTTATCTCCAGCAGATGGCCACACTTTGTGTGTGGTATGTTTAGGGGTCACACATCTGTCGACCGACTGTTCTATTTGTGTGGGTTTTAACCTGCGGGCACTGAAAGATCACAAGGCCAAGCTGGTGATGAAGGGACTGTTGTCTGCTTCGGGGGAGGCTGCCCTCACTACTGCTGCTGCAGTCACGGCAGTGACTGCTTATGCTTCTTCCACCTCTTTCTCCTCCCTGGCTGGGACTCATCCTTCTGTTCAGATGCCTGTTGAAGTGGAAATGCTGAGAAAGGATAAAGACAAAGGTAGGAAGAGGTCCCTGGTCTGGTCGGGTCCGTCTGGTCCTGCACAGAAACTCCAGGCTGTTTCCAGGCCTAGTACTCCTCGGCTCCAGTCGCCGAAGTTCTCACCGGAGCCGGAGGAGGCTAGACCTTCTTCCAGGTTGCCGGTGCACCTACCTTCTAGGTCAGCGTCAGTGGCTTTTTCGTCGCACTCCACCAGAAGTTTGAGTGAAGTAGAGATGGACAAAATTATGATTTATTCGCACCCAGATCCAGATGGGAGTCTTGCCAGACCCCTCTCCCTCTAAAGGGGGAAGCTCGCTCCCTTTTTTCACTCCAATAACTCCTTTGATCCAACCCCCGGTATTGGAGTTGTCTGATCCAGGGAGTCTGAGTCGGGGGGGGGGTGGTGGCACCGATGGTATTTTATACCTCGACACTGGCCATTGCCCTGAGCATGTCGGATCCGATGAGTTAGGACCCGAACAGCTCTTGGAGACATAGTCTGGGCATCGGATCCGAAGTGGGGATTCCATTGGCTCCAACCACTTCAGGTCATGGCCCCGCCTTCGGCATCTTGGCACCTACGGGCTTGGCTCAGATTCCCCCATTGGGTCTGGGGAGTGCAGCTTCCTTACTGGTGGCCCAGGAGGCTTGTTCTCCTTTGGCATTCGATGTGGCTGTCGAGTGGGTCGAGACACCTGACCATTTCCTATGATTCCACCCAGGCTCCCTCTGCTCTGGATGCGACTTTGGACATTTTCCACTCGGGGACAGCCCGTGCCCCAGGTGGTTCCCTTTGTGGAACAGACTGTTTGCGAGTCTGCTTGGGACAGTCCCACTGAAGAGGCTCCTTGCAAACGGATGTGCAAAAGGAGGCACCTGGACTCCTCCCCAGAGTCCCTCACTGAGGAAACTGACTTGGAGGAGGGGGAAGGCTCCCCCATATCACCCCCCGAAATGTCTCCTTTGGAGACCTCATGGAAATCCTGCGCCAATGGGGGGGGTGGTCTGCCCCAAAGCCTACCTTGGATGAGTTCGTGTTTCTGTAGGCCTTCTGCATGAGCCCATCTACTTCTTGGGTGTCCCCTCCTATGAATCCATTGGTGGACCTTATCACCTCCCGGACATGGAAGGAACCGGACACCATAGAGCAAATTCCAAAGCGCCAAGACAAGATCCTAAGTCCCCCTTCGGATAGACCTAGTTGGAACAAAGGGTCCCCTGTAGATACTATGGTGATAGCAGCAGCCACCAAGAAAGTTCTGCGGTCCATCCTCCCGACTGTGAGCTCAGGATGATGGATCGCCTAGGGAAGTGGATGTATGCCTCAGCTACCTTTTCCATAAGGGCGCTGAATTACTTGGCACATTGCCCGACTGCATCGCGACCTTGTCAAAGAGCTAGCTGAGTCATGCCTGGAGTCCATGTTGCCACAGGATAAGTGCATATTCTCCATGTGGATGGTCACTTTAAAAGCGGTATCCAACACGCCCATGCACCTCCTTTCACATGCCACCGCAGGAGCAGAAAGGGCGGCCGGTCGGGTGTTGTCATGAGGCGTCACGCTTGGCTCAGGCTGTCAGTTCATGGAGCCCTTTAAGGTGTCATTTGCAAATGCCCCTTATGATGGTTCTTCCTTGTTCAGGAAGACTGTTCACAAGACATTGGTCCAGAGTGGGAAAGGACTGGAAGACACTGTCTGCCATCTGGATCCACTTCTCTAACCCTCAAAGATCCTTCTCCAAGAATCAGTGAGGGCAAAAGAAGATGTGGTTTTGGAAGTCTCAGTATTCCCGGGACGCTCAGGACTCCTCTTCCCCCAGAGGCAGAGGAGGTTTTGATAGACGCTGGCCCAGAGGCAGAGGGGTCCGAAGAGCGTGGGTTCTCAAGAACCATTCTCAGAAAGGTCTGCGCAGCAGCCCTGCGGAGGCAGTCGGGGGTTGTCTTTCTTTGCACCTAACGGCATGGGAGTCATGTCAACAGACTTTGGTGCTTCAGATCATATCCAGTGGCTTTTCTATCCCCTTTTGTGGAATTCCCTTTTCCACCAAAACACCTCCCAGACATACCACCCACGCAAAGGGAGGTAGCAGTGCTGAGATAGACAGGCTACTAATGAAACGAGTCATCCAGCCCATCCCCATGACCAGTCGGATTGGGTATCTACTCCACATTCTTTTGGTGCCAAAAGACTGGGGATCAAGACCTATTCTGGATCTTTCCACCCTCAACCTGTCAGTTGCCAAAGAGAAGTTTCTGATGGTCATGTTGCAATCCATCCTGGCTTATCTGCAGGAGAAAGACTGGATGTGCTCGACAGATCTCCAGGACGCGTACTACCATATAAAATTCACAGATGCTCCAGGACGTTCCTCCGCTTCCGGCTAGGAGCCAATCATTAGCAGTTTCGAGCCCTACTCTTCGGTCTCACCACAGCCCCAGAGTGTTCACCAAGGTCATGGCAGTTGTAGTGGGTCACCTGAAGCTTCAGGGGGATACAGGTCTTCCAGTACCTGGACAATTGGCTCCTTGTTGCTTCCACCAAGCGTCTGCTTTGTCAAGCCAGAGGCTACTTTTTGAAGCTGTCAGGCCACCTGGGAATCGCTATCAACACAGCAAAATCTTCTCTGATCCCAGTCCAGGTTCTAGAGTACATTGGAGCAAGGATAGAAATTCTGCAAATTAAGGTTTTTCTAACAGTGGAGAGAATTTGGAGCTTATGACTCCGTGTCCCGAGTCATTCAGGTACACCTCCCATCAGCAGAGATGGCACTTCGAGCTTTGGGTTCCATGGCAGCCACGATTACCCTTCTTCCCTGTGCTCGTCTTCATATGCAGGTTCTACATTGGACATTAGTGGTCCAAATGGTTATGGTTAGATCTGCCATTGACATATCCAATACGGATCAGCAGGGTTGGCAGGGAGACCCTCCTCTGTTGGATGCACTCCTCAGAACTGGTCGAGGGAAGTCCGTTCATTGCAGCCCCTCCCCAAGCTACGGTGACCACGGACGCCTTCCAACTAGGATGGGAGGCCGTTGCTCGAGAAGGACAGTCCAAGGCACATGGTCCCCGAATGAGACCAAGTTGCATATCGGTGGATGAGGGAGGTCCTTTTGGCGTTGCAGGCCCTTCATGTCTTTCTCCCTCTGGGAACAATCGCAATACAGTCAGACAGTATGTCAGTAGTCTGCTACATCAACAAGCAGGGAGGGACCTCTGTTGTGAGGCTATGAGAGTGCGGGAATGGGAGATCTCCACCAACCAGTTTCTGGTAGAAGCACACATTCCAGGACGGTCCAGCATACTGGCGGACAAACTGAGCAGGACTGTTCTGATGCCTTAAGAATGGTCTCTGAATCCTTCAGTAGCAGAGCAGATCTTCAAGTGGAGATGGCTTTGCTACAATCTCCTCGCATCTCCTTCCAACATGCAATTCAGCGAGTTCTTCACTCTAAACCCCACAGGGGAGTCCCCCAGAGACAATCTAGTTCATGTTTGGCCTCCCTTTCTTCTCTATGCTTACCCCCTGTTACCTCTTATTTCGAAGTTCCTCCAGAAGGATCGCAGGCTGGGGAGCAAAGTGATCCTCATTGCCCCATTCTGGCCTCGCCAAGTTTGGTTTCCCTTCCTCTGTTCTCATCTTCTAGCTTCTCCGTGGGTCTTAGAGCTGATTCCAGATCTCATCTCTCACCCATTGGGGGTTACACATCCAAACCTGGATAGTCTAAAGCTCACTGCTTGGTTGCTTCAGTTCCCGTGATAGCTCAGTCTCCTGGTTTATCTTATCTGGTCAAGACTATTCTGGTGGGTACTTTCTTTAGACCCCCAGTGAAGGATTCTACCCCTCCTTGGGACCTGACTTTGGTTTTACAGGCTCTGGTTGCTCCACCCTTTGAGCTGGCTGCGTCAGTGGACCAAAAGTTTTTATCCTGGAAAGCGGCTTTCCTAGTAGCGATCACTTCGGCTAGGAGGGTTTCAGAACTTTAAGCATGGTCTTTCAAAGCTCCATATATGGTTTTCCATAAGGACAGGGTGTCACTTTGTACTAAACCATCCTTTCATCCCAAGGTGGCTTCTGAGACTAATATAAACCAGACAATTAATTTACCAATGTTCTTTCCAAATTCTTGGAACAGGGGTGAATATAAATTGCACTTATTAGACGTACATAAACAACTGAGATTTTACTTGCACAGAACTAAGAACAATTTATTTGGATCTTTCTCTAAACCTTTTCTGGATAAACCAGTCTCCAAGGTAACTGTAGCTAGATGGATCGATTTTTGTATCCTTTAGATATACAAAGACAAGGATATGTCACCCCTGGGTCAAGTGAAAGCACATTCTACTAGATTCATAGGTTCATAGGTTCATACTAGGCTATCTGCCCTAGGGCATTTACAAGCCTAGCCAGAGTGTGTTTGGCTTTCGTCACCCTTCTTAGATTAGTTGACTGTGCCTCTGTGTAGTAGGTCTGAAAATAGCCCATTTAAGGTTAGTTTACCATGCCTCTGTCTAGCAGTGACACAGAAGAGATCCCAGGGGTAAATTTATGATCTCCCATCCAAACGTCAAGATTCTTCTTGAAGAGGGTCATTGAGGGGCTCTGTCTGACATGGATTGGGATTTTGTTCCAGAGTGAGAGGAGCCTCTGGGATATGAATCTGTCCCTCCAGCATGTTCTATTTATTTCTGTGCTGAGGTTTAAGTCACTGGAGCATGTAGCTCTGATGGATTTGGATTTCTTGAGGTGGAGCATGTCCATTAATTCTGGGTTGGACATGGCTTTATACGTCTGGCACAGATCGCCTCTGAGTAGGCAGTAAGCAACTGAGTAGAGCTGGAGTTTCTTTAGCCTAACTGCATAGGGCATCTGTTTGAGTCCCTTGAGCCTCTTGGTGAGGTACTTTTGGAGTCTTTCTAGTTGTAGCAGGTGTCTGGTAAGGTACATCCCAAATGGGGCATTGTATTCAATTATGGGCCTGATGAGTGATGAGTAGTGGGGCACAATGACCTCTCTTGATGTAGATGTGAACCCCTTCGTGATAAGGTGGGCTATATAGAATGTCTTTCTAACCACTTTGGCAATGTGATTGTCAAAGGAGAGATTGCAATGTACTTGGGTCCCCAAATCCCTAATTACTTCTTCCGTACTTAATGGATTACCACCTATGTGGTAATTTGTGAGCACTTTGTTTTTCCCAAAGGGGGATGACTGTGCACTTTTTGACATTTAGCTTTAGGCCATGGCTCGGGCACTAGTTATCCATCTCTGTGAGACCTTTTTGGAGGATGCTTGTGTCAGCCGGCAAGTCGATTATGGCCCCCAGTTTGCAGTCATCTGCAAACTTTGTCAGCCATAGTCTTCCTGTGTTTCTGTACCACGGAGAAATATATACCGAACAAGAGAGGTCCCAGGACTGAGCCTTGTGGGACTGGTTTAGAGTCTGACATGGCACCTGCAATTCTGACCATGTGGGTTCTATCCCTAAGCCAGTTTGCAACCCATCTTGTGACATAGGGGTTGATATTTAAGCTGGTGAGCTTATTTATGATGCCTGAGTGGGGTATTGTGTTGAAGGTTTTGCAAGGTCAAGGTAGGCTGTGTGGACTACCTTCCCTTCATCTATGGCCTTGGTGACTGTTTCAAAGAAATTGACCAGGTTCAAGAGGCAAGATCTGCCCTTAAAGCCAAATTGGGTAGGATCCAGTGTTTGGAGGTTCCCAATGTCTTTGTTTATGAGTTCCATGATGATACACTCCATAGCTTTGCAGACCTGGCTAGTTAGGCTTATAGGGTGATAGTTTCTGGGGTCCGTTGTGGCACCACCTTTATGGAGTGGGGCCACTGTTGCTGTACACCATTCTTTGGGTACATATCCTGTTGTAAGGCTGAGACTGAACAGTGATTTTAAGTGAGGGTTCAGTTCTTCTTGGAGCTCATGTAAGCAGCCCAGGACACCATCCGGTCCCATTGATGCTGTGTTTTTTGCTTTGGAGAGGGCAGCTCTCACCTGTGCATCTGTGATGTCAGGGAGGCTACACTCTTTTGGGATAGTCATTTGCTCGTTTGGGTGGGTGGGGGGGGGTTTGCACTGAACCTGTCTGCCAGGATGTTGGCAATGTCTGTGGGTTCAGTGTATTTTTTGTCATTTTGCACTAACTCAGAGCATATCTGGGAGTTTCCACCCAGGTTTCTGACATAACTAAAGAAAGCCTTGTGATTAGCTTTAGCGTCTTGTGCAATTTTTCTTTCGAAGCTAGCCTTAGATGATTTTATGAGGGATCGTAGTTTCTTGCTAGTACTGATAAGAGTTGCCTTCCCTTTCAGTGATTTTGCTCTATCATGTAGTAGCTTCCTCCTCCTGTTGTACAGCTTATTTATGGCTGGGTTATGGCTGGGGTCCACCAGACCGGTCTCCTGCCTTTGGAGGAGTGTGTCTTGGTTTTATGTGGGATAGCACGATCCATGCATGCCTGTAGGTATCCATAGAATGTGTTTGTAAAGGATTCTGCGGTTTGGGCTGTATTTTCCACTGGCCCTGGGGCTTTGAAGGATTCCACCTCGGTTTTGAGAAGTGGGAAGTTTGCTTCTGAGAAGTTTTTGACCGTGGTTTCCTTTGCTGGGGGTGGGGACGGGATATGGATGTCCATAGTGATTAATTTATGGTCAGATCTTACCAATGAGGGGTATACCTCTGGTATGGAACAGAGTCCTCATGTTGGTGATGATCAGGTCCAGTATGTTTTCCCCTCTTACGGGAGTGGTGACCAGTTTGTTCCATAGCATTTGAGTTTATAAATTCTAGGAACCGTTGGGCTAGGGTGATGGGGCTTGAGTAGTGCTCCCAGTCTGTTTGGGTAGTTAGTCACCCAATATAATGGTGTTTGGAGAGACCTTCATATTCTCCAGTGTCTTCAGGAAAGCATAGTGGGGTTCCTGAGTTTGGGAGGGGTGGTCTGTAGCAGGCTACAAACGAAGGCAGTTTTGCCCACTGTTAGTTGCACATTGATGGTCTCAGATGCTTCATGCAGTGCCACTAGCCTGGAGGTATGGGTATCTTTGAATATGGATACTCCCCCTCCTCTTGTGGTTCGGTCCGAGTTTTGGGGCTGAAAAGCATGGTATGAGGTATAGCCTGGTAGTGCTGGGGTACTCTCGGGAGCCTTGAACCAGGTTTCTGTTACTGCACAGATATCGATATTCTCCATACTGAGGAGAGCCTCGAGTGCGTGCATCTTGAGGTTTAGACTTCTGGCAGTGAGCAGCATTACCCTTAGTTTCTTTTTCCTTGTGTTGTCTAAGGAGATGGGTTTGTCTTTTGAGCCTTGCCTAAAATGGCACTATGGGGGTGGCAAGAACCTTGGCCTGTATTCGAAAACCCAGGGGTGACGGGTATAAGCCATCCCTAGCGAAGCAACATGGCTTGTCAAGCATAACATCCCATGCTGACAGACACTGGATCCCCTTTGAGTGACACCAATACTTAAGCCAATTGTTGAAATTGATAATTTTGTCTTTATACTGTGGTATCATTCTTGGTGAGGGTAAGATGCTACTCAAGGTCAGGGTCATACCGGCCTGGACCACATGATCAGAGAGCTCCTCTGTCTCTCTCCATGTAATCCAGGGAGGTACGTCTCAGGTCATTCACACCAGCATGGATAATGACCGAGTCATATCTGTACTTGCTTTGGAGTGACCTGAGTGCTTGTGTTATGTGGCAGATCCTGGCACCTGACAGGCAGCTTACAGTGACCTTCTCCTTGTTCAGCCTGGTGAGAGGGACGTCAGTGCGTCTGACAATAGAGTCACCTATTACAAGTGTATTAGGTGTGTTGTTTAGCCTTAAGAGCTGTGACTGTGTGGCACACTGACTTTGTGAACTCTGTGATACGTGGGTATTGTTGTGGGGTAGCAGTTGCTTGGATGTCTGCTTTGGAGGTCTCTGTTGCTTGGGCGGATTTTTATTTAGAGCCTCCGAGCATGTTTTTGCGTGTTTATGTGTTTGGTTTGCTGTTGCGATAGGTCTATGTGAGACTGGATTTATGGTGTGTGTGATTACCTTCTCCTCCAGACTGACCATGCCAGTACTATGTTGAGAGAGCTCAGCCTCCAGTTTGGCTATATAGTTGCATCTCTCACATATATTTGAGCTTGTTGGGAAGAGGAGAGGGTGGTCTGTGTACATAAGGCAGTTGTAACATTGCCTCAATATTCCCAAATTCACCAACTGGACTGGAGAGTAAACCTGAAACTGACTTTTGGACATGCCAGAATAGTATAAGGAATTACTTTATGACTTGATCAAAAAGGACCAATAGGGTACTTAAAGGGAGTATAAGAGGGTGTAGTGCTTTAGTTTATTAGTGCTTACTTATAAGACACTTATCCTAGATACTGCTGGGTTTTAGAAGGAAAATAGAGTGCTTATTTTGTGATTTGGAACAGTTCTAAGGGAAAAAGTCAAGAGCAGACTTTGTGGAGCCGGGAATAGTTTAAACCTGATTAAGCGGCGCTGCCCGATGCTGCACTGTGCGCAAAAACGCACAAGAGAGGGTTTTAAGAGAGGGGGATCAAGGAGTTTGGAATTGACCCAAAATGGCCAATAAAACTACAGTTTCTAGGCAGTAACCACTCCCACAGGGGCAGGCAGGCTGTTCAGTGTTTACCACTGCCACCGATGAACAAAGAGACTTCCCTTTAGCCCAAGCAAGCAATGGCCTCCAATAAACTTGTGAACAGTTCAGAACAGCAAATCTGTAACTGAACTTGCTTTTTTCCCCACTTTCTGAAATTTAAAAAAAAGATATATATTTTTTTTTTTTCTTTTGTTTAAAGATAGCAGAGATACACAAGTAGCAACAAGTTAGAACAGTGCAATAAATGACCCCACACTTGAGTGCTAGGCCAGAGACAGGTAAAATGCAAGTTTTAAGAAAAAAAACGATTTTAAAATAAGTGCAACACAGGAAATGCAGTAAACAGGCTCTAGATGTGTTCTAAATACAGTTTCTAATACAGATATCAAGTTTAGCAAGCTGGAAAATGCCAAAAAGTAGGTGGCAATGCAGAAATCTTAACAGATAATCTGAAGAAAAATACTTAATCTCAAAAGTGGCTCCTTTCTTCTCGCAGCATTTTCTCCTCTTGGTGGGTGCTTCACCAACAGCCAACAAGTCTGAAAAGACGCCAAAACCACGAGGCAATCAGGTTTTAAGAGAGGGGGATCAAGGAGTTTGGAATTGACCCAAAATGGCCAATAAAACTACAGTTTCTAGGCAGTAACCACCCCCACAGGGGCAGGCAGGCTGTTCAGTGTTTACCACTGCCACTGATGAACACAGAGACTTCCCTTTAGCCCAAGCAAGCAATGGCCTCCAAGAAACTTACAAACAGTTCAGAACAGCAAATCTGTAACTGAACTTTTTTTTTTAAATTTCAGAAAGTGGGGAAAAAAGCAAGATTTGTGGCTGCTTCGGCAGCTTTTTGGGCCAGGGTGTCTCTAGATGATTTGTTCTGCGGCTACTTGGTCCTCATCTCATACCTTAATTTCTCACTATAAGCTGGACATGATATCTAGAGGGAGAGCATCCTTTGGCTCTGTGGTGCTCTGGAATATCCTTCCATGAGGGCCACCCAGGTGTCTAGTAGCTGGAGATTCTGTCCCACAGGTTGAAGAGCAAATGAAGTAAACTGCTTCAGGTAAAGAAGTTATATACTCACCATAACGTTCCATCTGAGTAGTTCTACTTTGTCTTCAACCGTCCCTCCCACCTTCCCCCTGACCTTATGGTTTATTACTCTGGTAGGTTTCGAAAGACATGCGTGAATGGGCATGCCTTAGCTGAAGGTTGGGCATCGGGCTGGCACCTCGGCACCATAAAAAAGATAGACTGCCAGTCATTAGCAGACCAGAGTTCTGCTGTGGCGACCCCTAACCGGGAAAAGCCGAAAGAAAAACAAACTCTGGTAGGTGGGAGAGAGCACCTCTGCGGCTCTCCTGTTCTTACTGGTAGGTTTATTTATAAACTGTTGTGATAAGGTCTTATTGGGTTGGGCTTCTGTGGATGGTGCAGCAAACTCGATCTAAGGGATGGAAGGAGATAAAGGGGTATTATGGGTAAGGGGAGGAGCTTGGAGCTCAGATCAGATGCTGGTGAAACTGCCACCTCGGATCAGATACGGATCCGTATTACCACAAGTTGAAGATAAATGAAATAGAACTTCTCAGAATGTTATGGTACATAACTTCATCTTTTTTTTTTTTTTTTTTTTTTGAAAGATTCACAACTTAAATAGAATCTGTGTAAGTTAAGTTGACACTTTTCTCCTTTTCCTGCTGCGACTTGCAGTTCTCTCCCTTCTGTTCTGAGCAGGTAATTGTTTCAGCTGTACTGTTCTCACCCCTAAATCTGTATTATTGAATTGCTGGCATTTCAAGTCAAAGGGACAGTCTTGTCACTCATTCTGAATCACTGACACATCCGGGACATTGGTATCATGTATAGGGGCTGAGGGATGTTGGTATCGTGTATAGGGGTGTATATCCAGTGACTAAAGATCATCAGACAATGCCATCCATATCGGGAGATGTATGCACTTTCTCTCTCACATCTCATTTTATTGAGGCAGCAGCTTCATTCTTTGTCTTGATATGGGTAGTGTCAGGTCCAGACCATACAGAATTTTTTCTTGGGAATCTGTTATCTTCTCTTTCGGCTGTTCCCGTTGGAGGTCGCCACAAATATCATCTGTTTCCATTTCTTCCTGTCCTCTGCATATTGCTCTGTCACACCAACCCACCTGCATGTCCTCTCGCCACATCCATAAACCTTAGCTTAGGCCTTCCTTTTTTCCTCTTACCTGGCAGCTCCATCCTTCGCATCCTTTTCCCAATGTACCCAGCATCCCTCCTCAGCACATGTCCAAAGCAATGCAATATTGCCTCTGACTTTGTCTCCAAACCATCCAACCTGAGCTGACCCCCTAATATACTGATTCCTAATCCTGTCCATCCTTGTCACATCCAGTGCAACTCTTAACATCTTTAACTCTGCCACTTCCAGCTCTGACTCCTACCTTTTTGTCAATGCCACAGTCTCCAACCCATACAACATAGCTGGTCTCACTACCCTCTTGTAGACCTTCCCTTTCACTTGTACCCGTCTGTCACAAATCACTCCTGACACACTTCTCCACCCATTCCATCCTGCCTGTACTCTTCTTCACCTCTCCCACAATCACCATTACTCTGAACTGTTGATCCCAAGTACTTAAACTCATCCACCTTTGCCAGGTCTACACCCAGCATCCTCACCATTCCTCTAGCTTCCCTAGCATTCACACACACATATTCTATCTGCCTTGCTGACCTTCATTCCTCTCCTCTCTAGAGCATATCTCCACCTCTCCAGGGTCTCCTCAGCCTGGTCTGTACTCTCACTACAGATCACAATGTCATCTGCAAACATAGTCTATGGGGCCTCCTGTCTGATCTCATCTGTCAACCTGTCCATCACCATTGCAAATAAGAAAGGGCTCAGATCTAATCCTTGATGTAATCCCACCTCCACCTTAAATGCATCTGTCACTCCCACTGCAGACTTCATCACCGTCACACTACCCTCATATGTATCCTGTACCACTCTTACATACTTCTCTGCCACTCCTGACTTCCTCATACAATGCCACAACTCCTCTCTAGGCACCCTATCATATGCTTTCTCCAAGTCCACAAAGACACCATGCAATTCCTTCTGACCTTCTCTATTTCTCCATCAACAATTCTAGGGAATCTGTTGTCACATAAAGCAAACAAGCAAACCCACATTTCCTTCATTCAAAGTGTGTATATTTTCCTTGAACTAATCCATTCAGCCCCCCCCCCCCATTTTCCTTATTACAAAACAAAAGAGGGTAAAGTGAACCCTTCATATCCAAATATGCAGTTCTTGAATATTCATGAACACATTCATTCATTTCCATCTTTTTCCTGATGTTGACACCATGGTAGAGAGAACCCTTCACATCCTGGATGTGCACTTTCAGCTTGGGTACTCCCACAAGTGGGTATTTTGAGATTAGGATGGCAAAACCAGCATTAATTTCCTTTGCTGTGAGGAAGGAAGAGGAGGCCCTGACTAAGCAAATGTTTTCCAAGTGTACTTTCAGTTTCATTAGCTTTTCCTGTCAGGTGGATCACCACCCTTTGCAGAATGCTGTATTCTAAGGCCACTGCACTGTAGAAGCAGCTCGTACTGTATCTGGTAAAAAGTTCTCACTGCAAACATCTGTGCCATTTCCAAATGGTCATTGTACATTTTTTATTTAAGGTTCTTTACCTTTGGCAGTACGTTGATAACCATAAACAATTTGCAGGCACAGTATAGGTGAAGAAATTCACAAAAATGAAACAGAACTAATTCACAAACATGGAGATACAAGTTCAGCAGATAATTGAAACAATGAGCACATGTTAACAGAGGTGAAAAACAAATGTGGATTAATTTAGTAGTAAATATTGGAATTAGCATCAGGTGAGAACAGATGGTGGCTGGAGAAATCATTTATCCAATGGAAAAATCCTTGCAGTCAGATTTTTGATGAAAGTATATTTTGAGCTGTACTCTGAAAGTGGAGAGAGGAGATCTCTCTTGGTTGATGGGGAGGGATTGACAAAGTTTGGGTGCAAGAACTGATAAGGAGCGATCGCTACAGTGCATTTGGTTTGGGGGAGCTGGAGTGAAGTAGTCTATTGGGAGACATTGTGGAGGTTGTAGGGGGTGGTTATGTTATGGAGTTTGGCAGGAAGTCACCTAACTGAAGTAGTTTGAAAAGAATATCCATAGGAATAGCTTATCTCTGGAGGTGATTGGAAGCCCTCAGTTGGGGGAGGGAGTTACAAATGAATTGTCAGATTTTGTTTTTAGTGAGTAAGGTTTTTTAGAAGCTGTGGCTAGGCACTGTTTGAGCTAGGAGAACTCATTTGTGTATTGCAGCTCTTGCTTGTCTGCTGAGAACAACATTAGTGAGTACACTAGTGGACATCTTAGTGTTACTGTTTTGACTATGATTCCATGAATCAGACCTCTATGTCCTTAACTACAGGACTCGGCCATCTGAATTTTGGTCCTGGAGTTTTTATGTGGGTGCTTTTACTCTGGTGGGTTTACCGTTCATGGGTTCATAGGCAGGTGCAAGGCTATCGGCCCAAGGGCCTAAGTAATCCTAGCCAACAAGGTTCTCTGGCTTACGGCACCCAAGAAAGTTATTTTCCTGTGCCCGTCGATCAAAGCCACAGAAGTGATCCCCGGGGTGCATTTCCTATTTTCCATCACTCCTCAAGATTTTTCTTTGTTCAGAATTTAACCCAGTCATTGACTCATCAGAAAATGTCCCCAGTGTTGGATTTGACAGGTAAGTTTTTAGCATATTAATTGACTTGTGAGAAGACTCTCTTTAATGAGTCCCAGGTATCTTACCATCTTCCTATGCTGGGATGGCCCCTTCATTCAGCATCAGCTGTTGGAAGTTTTCTTGTAATGTTCTGATATAATACATCTTAGTAGTGTAGTTGTCAAGTCTTCATTGTCTCTCAACTTACAGGAAGCATGCTGACTAATTTTGGCTTAAGGTTAGTTGCATTTGTGTAGCTGTTATGTTACATAATCCACCTCGTGGCACCAGACATGCGCATCCAACTTCTGAGAAAAAAATGCAATAAATTGAGTGGTGCAGAGAGCAAAACTAGGCATTGACCTGTCAAGGCGGGTTCCTTCATTACATCTGAGCTGCATCTGTAGTCCTCTCCTGGAACAGAGTATTCAGGAATCCTGCCTGGTTTAAGTTTTGTAGGAGTTGTATACCCAGAAATTGGCACTTTCACCTGTTAGGAAGATGTGGTCCTTTTCTAATTTGCTATGCTCAGTAAAGTGAGAAGTAGATGAAGACCATATCCTTTGTAATATAGAAGATTCCTCTCTGCCTTTCCAGTTTTCTGTCTGACTCTGCTATTTCAAATAAAAATCAGAGATGATCAACTCCTGCCCTAGTTACTTAACCTTACTGACCAAGACATGTGGTTTCACACTCTTTGGTCTCTGGTAGTATAGGAAACTCTCTCTAGAAGCCATGGAAGTTTCAACTCCAAACTGATGTGGCAGCCACCTCCATTGTCAGGGTATGGCTACTTGTTGAAATCCCTTATTTCTACCTATCATTCTGGCAGGAATCTTAGAAGTGACTGAAGCCACTCAGAAGCATTTCACTTTAGACATATTCTGATGAGTGGAAGAGATTCTTCACTTGGTGGTAAATATCTTGTGCTGTCTTGCAAGTTACTCTGACCTGTTTGTTTGTATGATATGGGTCTATTATTCCATTGTTTGATGTCCTTGCCATTTTCTACCCATCATGTTGTGGAGGAGGAATACTGTTGATCATCGCTAGCTTGTCAGTTCCTAAAAGGGAATGTGCATGTCCACCTAGTTCTGAATCATCCTTTTTCTCAATGTTTGAATTTTATGATTTGATAGGCTTGCCCATCCTTGAAGCCTGCTGGCTTGGTCTATATCTCTTGTAAGATGTTTTTCTTTGTGCCTGATAGCTCTGCATGCTATTAATTATAAAAAAGAAAATATCAGGTAATTTGCAAGATTGAATTGTTCCTTGGACTAATTATGCTTCCTTCCCAAATGGCTGCTAGAAATATGCCCAGACTGATCCATTTACCTCATTTTCTTTACAAGGGAAAACACCAGGTGAGAATGAGCGGTTCAGATACTGGATGTGCACCACAAGCTCAGTTTTTATCTGAACAAATAAGTTCAGAAAGACTGATCAGCTCTTTGTAGGAGGAGTTAGCAATTTATAAGCAAACCCTTCTTAAGTGGATTCATAACTGTGTTAAGGTTTGATATCAGATGACTATCCACCTATTGAAAAATGCTGATGCCAGAGGCTTTATTGCCATCAAGTTTTTTTTTTTGGAGGCAGATATGATGCAGTTACTTTTGTTATTTCATATCTTCATTAAGCATTATTTCTTAGACCTTGATTCCAGGAGTTGGCATCTTTCTCTTTGCCACTGCTGCCTTCTGTTCATCAGCCTCCTCTTGGCCATTTGGCTATTTTTTTTTTCCTTTTCACAGAGGGTGAGAGTCTGCCATGAAGGGCCATCATCAATTGTGGGTGGTTCAAGGTATGTTTCTTTTTTTTGCTATCTCCCTGCACATATTCCCCAAAGCAGTGGAAGGGAGACTTGAAATGGGCTGACTGCATTGGTCTTCCCTTACTACTACAAGAAGTTGCCAGCAAGTTGTTCCATGCCCTTCCCTGAAGTATGGGAGGTGGTTTCCCCAGTATCCACAAGAGAAATCACACTTCTGTATATGTTCCTTGGGAATTTGCTACTCTTCCTTCCACTTGGGAGAGGCAAGTGGGTCACACCCCTTCACTCCTCAAACTCTCTGCTTGGCTTCAGTGCTGGAGATGCTAATTGATTCCCAGTCACCTGAGTCATAGTCAAGTCTCCTTCCCTCTTGCTGTTGCACATTTTTGGCACTTTGGTATTATGTCGGACCTTTGAGTTATTGCATTTTGGCCCCCTCAATCTCCAAATACTGAAAAAGTATAATAGTACTGCCTGGGTTTTTTTTTTTGGAATTATCCTACTGCAGCAGTTTCTGGATATTGATACCACAGAGGTGCACTCGTCATATTGGTTGATTTTTATGTGGATGAGCTCTCCAGAGGATGCTTACTACTCTTCTTCTGTCCTCTGTTTGTGTAGCCCCTCCACCCAGTGTCTGGAATTGGAGTTCCCTGTAAATAAAATGTTTGTGCATCCTGTTTTCTTCTGTCTTGTATGTTGTGCTTGTTTAGTGGGTAAGGATCATATTGACAGACTACGGAGATGGGCACTTTCTCTGTCTGGTGCATGACACTATAGTGTGTACCAGCAGGAGGCATGGACACTTACTAGAAAGGAAGAATAAATTGCTGACCTACAGATTGCAGGAAAGGAAATCTTAACAGTTAACACACTGCAGAGGTCTCCCTCTCAGATCAACTGACATTTTAAGTATACATCAGTTGTGTTTTGTATCTCTACCCAGCATTCCTTCTTCCTTTCTGAGACATTACCTTCACTGTAGTGCAATTATCAGTCACTGACCCTAATGTTTGGAATAGCATACCTTGTTTAATAAGAGACTCCCTTTTTTTTTTTTTTTTTTTTTGTCTTTGCCCTTAGAATATAATCTGAGAAAAACAGCTTGGTGCCACTGTCCTTCAAAAGAATAACAGAAGTGAAAGCATAGTGGAAAGTGACTTAAATTACTGATGTCTTTGAGTTTGATCTGTCACTTTAAAGTGCTGTCCTGCTTGCCACTGACAACCAACTGCAGCTGATTTTCATTGTTTTGCATGAGTGCTTTGTACTTAGGATTTGTATTATTGCATTTTTATTTCTGTTTTTGTTCTTGTTCTTCATCGCAAATGTGAACCACGGCTGAAGTGGTCCTTTGTGGATCCATTCACCTAGCAAGTCAACAAACTCAATAATAAATATCTTTTTTTTTTTTTTCTTTTTTCATTTCTGGACTCTTAAGCTATGCTGACTACTGCAGGTATAAATAGGAGGGGTTTACACCATTTTTCACTATCTATTCATCTTGCATCCCAGTGCAGTGTGCAAGGCTGTTTGGGATTTGGATGGGAGTAGGCAGTATTAGGGACCATGGCTTCATTTTATATGTTCATAAAGCATGGAACACCAGGCAGTGACTGTACAAGGTGTATAATCATAGGGACTGGGGTTTACCCAAAACCAAAATGTTTTCAAACCATGTTTTTATAAATGCCTATGATAACTTTTAAAA
>NC_056741.1:1338457313-1338559813 GCF_019279795.1 Protopterus annectens
CAGTATTTTCCAGGGTCTGTAGTTACACCTTGTTTGTGAGGATGGGTGACTGTAGCAGTGCACAATTCAGTAGGGATAAAGCCTGAGGTGAGGCTATGCTTGAACAGGGCACACAGGTAAGGTGCTAGGTCACTCTGTAGTTCATGTAGAACACAGCTAGGGATAGTCTCAGGTCCCATAGAGGCTGTATTCTTGGCCTTGGACAGTGATGTTGTAACCTGTGCTGCAGTAATACTGGTTGCCTGGCAGTGTACTGGTATTGTGATTGGTCCTTGAGGGAGTGAGGGGTACTGTTTGC
Organism: Protopterus annectens; assembly: GCF_019279795.1. Taxonomy (NCBI): domain Eukaryota; kingdom Metazoa; phylum Chordata; order Ceratodontiformes; family Protopteridae; genus Protopterus; species Protopterus annectens. Next base: position 1,338,457,612 of record NC_056741.1, read on the forward strand.
ACTCAAGATGCCAGCCAGTATATTGGCATTATTTGTTGGCTCAGTTTGGGAGGTATCATTGTCTTGGTATTGCCATGGAGATTCTTTACCTAACTGTATGAGGCCTTGTGGTTGTCTTTATTATGTGCTCCAAGTCTGTTCTCACAGCTAACTTTGTAGTATTTGATGAGGGATCTCAACTATTCATTGAGGCTGATAAGGGTTTATTTCCTGTTTTGGGACTTCACCTTATTCCATATCGGTTCCCTCCTTCTGTTGTGCAGTTTCTTTATGGAAGGGGACCAGCAGATCAGCTTCCTTTTTTTGGAGGTGAGGGTCCTGGTTGTATTGGGTAAGGCGGTATCCATGCATTTGTGTATGTGTTCATAGTGCATTGTTGTTTGATTCAGCTGTCATGCAACTAGTCTCCATTTGCGTGGCTGACATGAGGTTAGGCACCTCTGCTTTTATGAGGCTATAGTTAGCTTTGGAAAGGCTTTTCATGGTGGTTATCTGTGCAAGGGGGGTGGGGTGGGAGGGCTGTGGATTTCCAAAGGTGATTAATTTGTGTTCTGATATAACAAGGGATGAGTTAACTATTGGTGTAGAGCAACAGTCGCCCATGTTAGGAAGGACCAGGTCGATGTGATGGGCATGTGCATCGGTACATGAGTAGCTTTCCCAGTTAATAGTGGGGTAGTTGAGGTAAACCAGTATGATGGTGTTAGGTTGGACACTAATATTCTCCAGGGTTTATGGACATGGAGTGTGAGTCTTGGGACATGTATGGGGACCTATAGCAAGCTACAACCTGAACCACAGTCTTATCCAGTGTCAGCTATGCCTGCAGGATCTGTAATGCATAATGTTGGTCTACCACTCTGGAGGTGTGTGCATCCTTTATGAATATGAAAATACCACCACCTTTGGAGCTTCAGTCCACGTTCTTCAGCCAAAAGTTGTGGAATTAATTATAGGCTAGTACTGCAAGAGTACTTCCTGCTGCCTTTATCCAGGTCTCTGTTACAGCACAGATGCCATTGTTCCCCATATTAAGGAATACTTCTAGTGAGTGAGTTTCCAGATTTAGAATTCCAGTGTGCAGCAGCATGACCCTCTGATTGCATGTCTTTGTAGCTGTCATATATTTCTGTATATTTATGTATACATATATTTATATATATAGTATGCATTTATTAGTCGTTTTATATATATATATATATATATATATATATATATATATATATATATATATATATATATATATACACACACACACACACACACACACACACACACACACACATATGTGGATAGGAATGTGGATGTATCTCTCTCTCACTCTATATATATATATATATATATATATATATATATATATATATATATATATATATATATATATATATATGTTCTTTTTTTTTAAACAAGAAACAGCCCTGTTGAATTATTACTTATGACATAGGCAATCATATATTTATATAAATTAAGACAAATTGTATTGACATACTTTCAGTTGAAACATTATACATCTCATATGATCTTCTATATAGTCATTGTCAATTGAATATTGCATAGCTCATTCACTTCCTGCCTTCTATTAAACCTCATACTTCCTACAAAACATTATTCTACATGCACTGTTCCCACGATACCCAATTTTCTATGTAATTTACTCCTATCCTTTTCTAAAGATCCCATTTCCACTTGTTTTGTCTCTGTAACTATATTCAATACGTCTAGTAAGTTTGGTTTAGACTTTGATTTCCATTTTCTAGTAATTGCTTTTTTGCAACCACATAATTAAACTCTAGCAAGGCCTTAGTATGTCTAGGCAATTCTGACTCTGTATCACAGCTCAAAAAATAATTTCCTTAGTTACACCAGTTTGCTGAGCCAGTATTTCTGACAGAGTAGTTTGTGGAGAATTTTTAAAGTCTGCCAGCTCATTACACTCCCAAAAATATGTTTCCAATTACCTCTTTCTTCCTAATCACACCTCCAACATTTGCAATCTACCTCAGGAAAATTCTTTGGAGTCTGCTTAGGGTATAAAAATGCCTATGCAAACATTTCCAAGCAAAAATCCTAAATTTTCTAGACTTTGTCGCATATTTGGGAGTCACACTTATATCCCATTGCTTACCCAGTCTCTCTCTTTTCTCAATCCTTTTTAACCTCCTCAGATGGATTCCTATAGTTATACTGCAATATTTTGTATGCCCTACTAATTATCCCTTTTAAACAGCAGCTTCTACTTTACATTCTACTAAAACTCTACCAGTGCTGGCCTTTCATTTTATCTTTGCATATACTCTGATATCAATTCTTGATAAGGCAGACAATCTCTAGCCTGTAGTCCAAATGTATTCTTGACCTCTCCCCCATTTTATTACCTTTCTCTGTCTAATTATTTCCTACCAATACTATGGTTCATTTTCCAGTTTTCTCCAGTAAATTTCAGCCCCCCCATTGCTTATTCGCTGTACCCCTAATTGCAGTCATCCCTATCAGTAGAATCTCATTTCTCCATTTGCATGTTGGCTTAGTTCTTAGAATAATTTCTGCTACTTTATTAATATAATATTCTGTATGGTTATTGTTATTCTCCTTAAGGATCTGCATCCAAATTCACAGTCTCTCCTTATTTCTTGAGCTTCCTCCCCATTTCATCATCATTCGTTTCCATTTTGAATTATAGCTTTCTGCTTGTACTATATATATAGGAGCCTTAACTGCGTAGCTCTGAAATACCCTTCAAATCAAGTAATCCCAAACCACCTTGTTCTGCTGGAAGGATCAAGTTACTCAGCTAGACTCTTTCCCCTCTTCCCCCTATATAAAATCATTCAACTCTTTATTAATTGCTATCCACAACTTCTTTTCTGGTTAATAAAAATATGCTTAACCTGTGTATAAACCTAAAGGGAGTAAAACATTTTCACTATTTGTATCTTGCTATCCATATCCATAAAACAGAGCTTCCAGTTTCTCAGTTTTTGTATTATCTCTTGTTTAGTCTCTTTTCACATATCCTTAGCTGCCATAACAGAATCCCTTTTAACCCATACTCCTAAGTACTTCATTTTATCATGTCCCCATAAATTTGGGTATAGCTGAACCAATTTATGTGTGAGTACCTATTTTAAAGCTATTGCTTTTGTTTTATCTTCACTAATTTTGTATCTCAAAAAGACATGAAACTGTCTCAGAATGTTCTACATTGAAACGTCCTTTTCTGGTTTTATCAGGTACAAAAAATATCTGCAAATAAAACCAGCTTTTCTTGATTGCCACACCAATTATATCCTTGAATTTCTGAGTCCCTTATTTCCAGCTGTCATCTCTTATACTTAATACCATTGCAAAGTTTTTGAACTCTTGTTACCTACTTCTTCCAATGTGAGGTCACATTTTTATGTCATAGCCTATTTCAAATATTGACATGGTAGGAATTTCCAGAAACAACTTTTGATTTTTATCTATATTAACATCATATCTGGAATAAAAATCTACATGTACAACAGTTCTGAAGAAGTCCTTGAATGTATTGGATAAAAGTTCTTTACTTAAATAAACATTAAACGTTCACCTTGTTGTGACATGCTGCAGCTGGTTTCATGCAGGGATGTAACAGTTTTTACAGGTCCATTGATATTAGAGCTATGTTTTGAGTGCTGACATTTGAAGTTGGATTATTAATTCTGCTTGGACTTGCACTGTTATCATCAGGTTAGTTTGCTTTTTCTGTGCTGGCTTGGGATTGAGAAACGAAAAAAAGAGAAACAGTAATTTTTTTCAAGTCTTAATACCAGTTCAGGTGAAATTTAATTCACAGTTTTTCACAGCAACTCAAATATTTAAAAAAAAAAAAAAGAAAAGAGAATTAAAATATTCTAATTATTTCATTTCTGCTTAAATATTTGAGCTGCCCTTAGTAACCTGTCTAGTAATACTACTTTGTACTTTTCTGCTCTGTTCCCTGTTTGCATTGTTATTTTTGTTCTGGGAACTTAGTCTTGTATTTTAATTAGCAGTTATGGGAAGACTGTGTTTTTGTCTTATTCTGCACTTCTGTTTCCACAAGTAGAATTACTTGCAAAAGCTGTCTGTTTGTAAGTTAAACCTTGCTGGCCCATAGTCTTGTAACTTAATTCACAGGTGTGGCAGAAGTGTGTACTCCTGCCAGATTTTGAGCCTTAGTCATTTATTATTGCATTTTTTTCATAAACAGTGTTCCTGGTAAATTTATGCTTAGTCTGCTGCCTTAAACTGTAGTAGAAGAGTGAGAGAATTGTTTCTGCTCCAGTGCCTTTATATTCTGATTATATTTTACCTGCTTAGAGTTGCATTACGTATCTTCCCTATTCCCCCAGTAACACATTAAGCTAAAGTTTCTGGAAGAGTTCCAGCACTGCGTTAATTTAATTGGACGTCTCTCTAGCTAGCTAGCATGCTTGTTCTTTCCAAACTTCTTACCCTTTTGCTGTTGTTTTATTATACGGCTGTGTCTCTGGTCTCGAGCCCTTATGATAATCTAATTTCCTAAGTCCCTTCCTGGCCTCTTTCATTGCTATTGACTGTTGTATAAGTAATTTCTGTACCCTTCCCACCTATTGTTTTCCACAGATCCATGATACTGAGTACCCACCCAGCAAACCAGTATTGTTCTTGAGTAAACCTCCTTTTCTGTATATTGTCTCCTGCTCATTTTCGAGGAGCATAGCAAAGCTTGGAGTCCTGACCTGCATTTCAGAAGTGTTTTACTTGTATCTGGTGCTCTCCAGGCAAAGTTAAGTACTTTTGATTGCTAAATCACACCTAAGATATCTTGAACGATTGCTACTGTTTTCTGCTTTTATGTGTGCATTTCAATGACTTTTTTTTGTAAAAAAAATGCTCTTTCTCTCACTGTTAATGCTGTAAGACTGTCTTGAAATTTCCCTTCAGCAAGGGATTTTCAGCTAGTTGTTCGAGTGGTTTGTGGCAGTATTTCACTTGTGGATCTCTTCTACAGTGTTTTTTACATTAGGAGGACTGGGTTTATTCATCTTGTGGAGGTGTTTGCCTGGTCTATCTGAGTTGTGAAATACACAAAAGGACTCATAGTGTAGTCATTTTTATTGGTCAGAGGGCTCATAAGTTAGCTTTCTATTTTTTATGCTGCTATACATTCTGTGTGTTTGACTGGGTTAGCAATGCCATGTACAGTAGCAAACACCTAGAAAGAATGGTTCACAGTGGTGCAGCAGATAGCATTGTTACTTCACAGCAAGATATTCCCTGGTTCAATTCTCATCTGGATGACTTCTGTGAGTCTCATATCCACACCACTCTGTGTTCATGTGGGTTTCCTATGGATGTTCCTGTTTCCTTCCACATTCCAAAGGCATGGAGTAGGTCTAAATTAGCCATCAGTGTGAGTCTGCGTGTGAATGTGTAGTATGTACGAACAATTGTGGCAGGGCTAGCCATCTGGCGGTGTGAACCTTGGCTGTAGATGATTGTCACTGTTGAAGTGACACCCCTATTCCATGTGCAAAAATGGGGAAAAGGGTTTATGGATGGATGGATGGCTAAAACTGTACCCTGTGAAGCAGTAATATAGCGCAAATACTTTGTGCACTGACAAGCTTAGAGCAGCTAGTTGGGAGTCAAGTGTCAATACCTACAGATTTAGTAGCATTCAGTATTGTGTAAGCATTAGAGTTAGTAGAATTTAGTACTGTTTAGCATAATCTGCTCCAATATAGCACCCTTAATAATTTAACCCTGATACACCACCCCCTTATAGCTCACAAATCAAAGGACTGGACAGTATGGATATGCAATTTCCTAACTTCTCTGAAGCCAGCTTGGTGGATATGGGTATCTTGAAACAATATGACAATTGTCTTATCTTTACTGACAACCACTTAATCCTTAAAGAAGCAGACACAGTATGTAAGAGGTGTACTTACAAAATGACACTAGAAGCTAAACTCTTGCATACAAGTGCACATCAGGTTGTCGACACTTTGCATACAACACCTACCTCACGTAGTGCAGAACACACACACACATAGACTAATGTATGCTGAGGCACTTAAAAGCAGTCTCATAAACAATAAGGATTACCTAGAACACCTATTGTCAAAGCTATGCCTTAGCAAGCCCAAAGGTACTCGGAAAAAGACAACACCTAACATCACACATGGTGTCACTCTCAGTAGACCTCCAAACAATAAGCCCCTAAGGCAAGCAAACACACTTCCCAGGACTCTTATAACAGGGGGCTCCATTGTAAGATATGCTTGTGCCCCTTTAACCAGGTTGAACAAGCCGAAGATATCTGTAAATTGCTTATCTGGAGTCTGAATCTGCCAAATCACATATGCGCTCAAGTCATTACACCACAGGTATCTGCATGACTCCATCAAAGTCCATGTAGGTGTAAATGACCTGAAGTGTACCTCCTTGGACTATATGAAGACAGACATTATGGAGATTTCAGACTATGTGTCTGAGGCAGGTATGAGCCTAGCACTGGTTCATACCTCTGAACTGTACTTTTTTACACAGAATGTCCAGGTTTTTACCTCATATGTTCGATGTGTTGCTCCTAAAATCTGTACCTTTCTGGCAAATAGGCTATAGCTGAGGAGTGAAGTCATTAAATTATGACAAATATTTGAGTTTAAGACTCTACATCCTTCAGAAAATTCATGCTAATGCAAACCTTATTATTCTATCAACTTTCTAAGTTTTTAAGAACAATATTTAAAATCTTTCTCCCCATCATTTTAGGATTTGTCCAGATTTTTTGCTGTAAGAGGTTGAGAGGTATGATCAGCATATTATCATCATTAAGAATAATGCCACAATATGAGCAAAAAAGGATTGATTTCAGCAATTGGCTGTCTTTCTGGTGTCATTCTAAGGGGATCCAATATTTGACAGCTTGACAGGACATGGTTAACAGACCACATTGCTTTGTCGAGTATGGTCTGCACCACTCCCCTCTAGGTGTACAAATACTGTCTAAAACTTAATCCACACCCATATTGACTTTTTTATGCAATGTCAAATTGAGAAACCTACCGACATAGAAAATCAACTCAACTGAACCTTAAGGTGTTACTGCTCAATGGCAGTTGCCTGAACAAAACACCTCACTCCCTCCAAACCCTCCTCACACTTGAGAATATAGACATCTGTGCAGTTACTGAGACATGGTTTAAAGTGACAGAAAGTATCCCAGCAGTGCAAGGTTTTAATGCCTTCCACACCTTTAGACCAGTAACTGCACAGAAAAGTGCTAAAGGAGGAGGTGTCTCAATATACATCAATAGCAAGCATAGCTCTAGGGTGGTCAAACAGGAGGATGCATTGGAGTTCCTTCATGTGTAGATCACCATAGACAAAATCCCGTACCATATCTTAGGCAGCTATAGGCTATCTTCCATGTCCCAAGAAGCTAACAATTTATACTTAGACCTGCTGGAGACAGTTACTATCCAACTTAACACTCTAATTCAAAGGAGACTTTAATTACCCTTCTATATACTGGGAATTTTACACAGCCTCACATCTACAAGCACAGAGATTCCTGGACTTCATACATCCCTTGACTAAATATTGAATACACCCAGCAGAGGCCGTGGACCTCATGTTTACAAATGAGGGAGAACGCTGCACTCCCCCCAATATCTCATCCTTCTTGATAAGGTCCAACAATAAAGCTGTCTCCTTCAAAATCAAAATCAACTCTGTAATCCCATTAAAATCAGTAACAGTTAAGAACTATTCCAATGCAAATTACCTAAAGGGATGGACCGTCAAAATTCAATGCCCCTCCAAACTCGAAGAAAACAGCATCCCGAATTACCCTTAGAAACTCTGTACAACCATGTCAATGGCTGTATAGAGGCTGCTGTAACTATAAGAAGTAAGCCTAGGATTAGCCTTAGAAACAAACTGTCATGGTGGCATCCCCAAATTAAGCAGGATATACAATAAAAGAAGTAAACTAATGGCTAAAATCAGGAAGGATAGTTTTCATAAAGATAGAAAATCTGTCATCAAAGTAAATAGGCAACTAAGAGGACTAATTAGGTCAAGCAAAGACAACTTTGAGGTTAAGATAGCCTCCCAGGTGAAAGATAACCACAGGGCCTTCTCCAGCTATGTCAGAAACCTTAAGAGCAGCGCACAGCAATGTGCTCAATTGGTGGTTAATGGTGCCACATTCACTAAGCCTGGTGACATAGTGAACCTGTTAGTGGACAAATTCAGTTCCAAATTTACACCCCTCTCACCCCCAGCTATCTCCTCAAAAATACCCTCAAATGTAACCCTTCTGACTATAACTAGAGAACATGTAGTGGCTGCACTCACTAAAGCCAAGAACATGGCTTCATTGGACCCCAATAACATCCTAGGATGCCTCCCGAATAGTCTAAAATATGACCTATCAGGACCCTTAGAGTCATTATTTAACTATAGTTTTAAAGCAGGCTTTGTACCATGTGAATGGAGGACTGTAACGGTCATTCCCCTAAATAAGTGAGGACCTTCAACAGACCCTGGAAACTACAGACCCATTAGTCTGACTAGTCCTATTTGCAAAGCTATGCAAAAACATTATCATGGAAATTATCAGCCATGACATGGAGACTATCCCAGTTTGGCCAGATTGCTTACTGAATCTGATGGACTTCTTTGAAAAGGTCACCAAGGCAATGGATGAGGAGAAAATTGTGTATACTGCATACCAAGATCTGGTTAAAGCATTTGATACAATACCCCACTTGGGCATTGTCAACAAACTTGCAGAACTAGGTATATGTTCATGGGTTCATAGGTAGGTACTAGGCTATCTGCCCAAAGGCATTTATAAAGCTATCTGGAATGTATTGGCTTTCACCGCCCCCTTAGATTAGTTCCCTATGCCCCTGTCCAGCAGAGCCACTGAAGTGATCCCCGGGGTAAACTTCCTGTTTCTCATCCACTCGTTAAGGTTTCGCTTGAAGAGTGTTAGTGAGGAGCTCTGCCTAATGTAGATTGGAATCTTGTTCCAGAGCATGGGAAGTCTCTGGGATAGGAATCTATCCCTCCAGCACGTCCTATTTATTGTTGTGGTGAGGTTTAGATCCCTAAAGCGTGTGGCTCGAGGGGATATGGTTTTCTTTAGGTGGAGCATGTCCATCAGTTCTGGGTTGGACATGGCCTTGTATGTCAGGCAGAGATCACCTCTGAGTAGGCGGTATGCAACCAAGTACAGCTGGAGTTTCTTCAGTTGAGCTGCATAGGGCATCTGTTTGAGGCCAGTGATCCTCTTGGTGAGGTACTTCTGTGGTCTTTCTAGCTGTTGCAGGTGTTTTGTAAGGTACATCCCAAATGGGGCATTGTACTCTATGATGGGTCTAATGAGTGATGCGTAGAGGGGCACAATGACCTCTTTTGATCTGGATGCAAACCCTTTTGTGATTAGGTGGGCCACATAGGAGGATTTTCTAACCACTTTGGCAATGTGATTATCAAAGGAGAGATTACTATCTACTTGGGTCCCCAGATCCCTTATTTCGTCTTCCGTATTTAGGGAGCTACCACCTATGTGGTAATTTGTGGGTACTTTGTTTTTTCCAAAGGGGATGACTATGCACTTTTTGGCATTTAGCTTGAGGTCATGGTTTTGACACCAGGTATCTGTCTCAGTGAGACTCTTTTGGAGGATGTCTGTGTCAGCCAGAGAGTCAGTTATAGCCCCTAGTTTGCAGTCGTCTGTGAACTTGGTCAGCCATAGTCCTCCTGTGCTTGCCTGTACCTTTGGGAAGTAAAAACCGAACAGGAGGGGTCCTAGGACTGAGGCCTGGGGAATGCCACTTGTAACTGGTTTAGAGTCAGACCTAGCTCCCGCAACTCTTACCATGTGGGTTCTGTCCGTGAGCCAGTTGGCAACCCATCTCATGATGTAGGGGTTTATGTTCAGGCTGGTGAGCTTGTCTATAATACCAGAATGGGGAATGGTGTCAAAGGCCTTTGCGAGGTCTAGATAGGCTGTGTGGACTACCTTTCCCTCCTCTATAGCCTTGGTAACTGTCTCAAAGAAGTCCAACAGGTTTAGGAGGCATGATCTGCCCTTAACAAAGCTGAACTGGGTAGGTTCCAGTGTTTGGAGGTTCCCAATGTCTCTGTTAATGAGATCCATGATGATGCGCTCTACAGCCTTGCAGACCAAGCTAGTCAGGCTTATAGGGCGATAGTTCCCAGGGTTTGTTGTGGCTCCACCTTTGTAGAGCGGAATAACAGTTGCTGTGCACCACTCTATGGGAATGTAGCCTGTGGAGAGGCTGAGTTTGAACAGTGTGTGTAGGTGAGGGGTTAGTTCATCTTTGAGCTCATGTAGGATGCAGCCTGGGACACAGTCCAGTCCCATTGATGCTGTGTATTTGGCTTTGGAGAGGGCTGTTTTAACCTGATTGTCTCTGATTTCAGGGGCACTATGTTCTTCTGGTATGGTTATGGGCCCTTTTGGGGGTGAGAGGGGGGTGAAGTTTACACTGAACCTGTCTGCCAGGATGTTGGCGATATCGGTTGGTTCAGTGTATTTTGTGCCATTCTGCACTAACTCCAAAAAGATCTGGGAATTGCCACTTAGATTCTTGACATAGCTAAAGAATGCCTTGTGGATATCTTTGGAGTCCTTGGCAATTTTTCTTTCGAAGCTAGCCTTGGATGATTTTATGAGGGATCGTAGTTTCTTGCTGATACTGATCAGGGATGTCTTCTCCTCTTGGGATTTTACTCTTTTATGTACTAGTTTCCTCCTTCTATTGTATAAACCCCTTTATAACACACTGGATAGCTAGCTGCCTTACTGATAGGACCCAGGAGGTTAGAACTAGTGAGGTCACCTCCATAAAGAGGCTGGTCACCAGTGGAGTCCCCCAGGGCTCTGTGCTTGACCCACTCCTCTTTGTTATCTACTTCTCTGATGTCAAAGCCAAGTTTACAGATGATTGTAAACTGGTAGCAGTCATTGAATCCTTCAAGATGACTACATCTTTCAGGAAGATCTAATACCAACAAATGCTTGGTGCCAAAACCATGGCTTAAAACTCAATACCAAGAAATGCATTACAGTACCTTTTGGCAAGTCTACCACCCTGGGTAACTACATTATCAATAAAACACCCTTAAAAGTTGATTCACTAGTCAAGGATCTGGGAACTCATGTAGATAGTAATCTAGCCTTCGTCCAACATGTATCCAAGGTAGTATGAAAATCCTTCCATGTTGCTCAACCTATAAGAAGGGCATGGCATCTAGGTCCAGAGAGGTCATCATACCACTGTACACTGCCCTCATCAAATCCATCATAGAGTATAATGCCTCCTTTAGTGTGTATCTGACCAGACACATGAAGTAACTGGAATGTCCACAAAGGTTCCTCATAAAAAGAATACAGGGAGTAAACACAGTGTCTTACGCTGATCCCCTCAAAGCCCTGTCTCTTTACCCTGTATCATATAGACTTCTGAGAGGTATATTTACCTATCCTCAAAGCCCTGTCTCTTTACCCTGTATCATATAGACTTCTGAGAGGTATATTTACCTATCCTCAAAGCCCTGTCTCTTTACACTGTATCATATAGACTTCTGAGAGGTAACTTTACCTATCATACAGGACATCCTGCACCCTCTTTTGATGAACCTTTTGCACTTCAACAAAATAAACAGCATCAGAACTACTAGATTAAAACACCTAAAATTTGCTTGTGATATAAATTGGACATGTTGGTTTGACAGATATGTTTCTCAGAAAATTCACATTCTCTGAAACAGGTTCGCTATCTACATGAAGAAGAGTTCCTTCCTATCCATGTTTAAGTGCAACTTGGACCAACAGATAGGTAATAGGTAATTCACTCCTGGTCTGGCTCCTATGTCTCTGATGGAAAGAGGCAGTCAGTAAATCACCACCTATATAAATCAAATTTGTGAGTCAGATTTGGGTTGCACAGATAGGCTTATAAAGGCGCTAGTGGTCGTTAGCCTAGTATACACCTATGAACCTATGAAAACACAGGGGGAATTGTTTGATTTTGGAAGTGCTACATCAGAAAGTTTCATTTCACGTGCACATTTGCAACCAGATGGCATATAACAAATTGCTTTTGATAAGTGTTATTTTATGGCTCTAAAGTTAGCCAAAGCAGTACATGATCATTTATGGCATGTACAAACTTTATCTGCATATTTGGAGGTTGGCAGAATCCGGAGGGATTTGCAAGTTGTTAAGGAATTGGAGTTGAATGTTGCAAGTGAGAAAATTATATTGAATAGTGATGCATTCTAAGAGAAGCTTTCCTGGCATTTTGCAATGCACAGTAGCAGAATATAAATGAAATTAAATGTTTTTAAAATAAAATCTAAACAATCAGAACATGAATTCCTAGGATAAATATGATCTTTGTTTAAAATGATTATAAGTTAAAGAAATTCAGAAGAAATAGGAATGGATGTGCCAGGGGCTGTGAGGTTTTAATGGACTAATAATAATAGAAAAAATTCCATTTTGAAATGAAGTGCTAATTTGCCCCCAGAAAACTTAGTATATTCCATTTCAGAGAAGGACAGTAATCGTTAGACACGAGAGAAAAAATATGCATTTTTGAATGGCTCAAGTGACACTGAAAGAACGAGAAGCCTACAAAAGCCACAAGAGAGACAAAACCAGTAGAAAACGCCTTAAATAATAACTATCAAGTTACACAGCCACAATTTCACAGAAACAGAAGTTAGCATTCTTTTCAAGAGACTTTCTTCATCCTCACATGTTATGACAGTGATTTTGATTTATTTTTAGATGTAAAAGTGCTGGAAGAACTTTTAAGTTTGCCTGTTTAAAGGTGACTATAGATAAGCATCTTATGGTCCCCATGATCACTTACTCAGTATAAATCTTTGTTCCTGTATTCCTAAAGGGTTTTGTATGAATATTTATTTACAATTACAAGTGAATATTTGCAGGAACATGTAAGTAATGTAGATTATTCAATATATCAAACTGCAAACTGACTTGGAGTGCACCGAGAATAAAGAGAAGTTAATTTGTTAACAAGAGCATGCTATTTAGGGTTAATATTGAATAAAACATATGGGTATTTAAACATTGACACTCTTATTTTATCTCTCTCTGTAAACTCCTTAAAGTTCTGAAATCTGTGGAAAAGCCCTAAGGAAGACTTGATGCCTGTGTGAAATTCGTTGTTTGAACCCAGTTCTAGGTTTTTTGATGCCCAATTGAGTGCATTTGCTTCTCAGGTGAGGTTATAGTTGCCACCTTTTCAAATGGCCAAAGTGGGCCATTTTTGGTACAAACATCACATTTTACAGGCCGACACATACCCATGGCCAGTAAAAAGGACAGAACTTAACTTTTTTGCCTAAATAAAAGCTTATTCTTGTAGCATTTTAGTTGCTTATTCTGTTTCTTATAACATTTAGGTATTTCAGATACAGAATAACTGTTTTAGGCAACTATTACATAAAATAAAAGAAATAATTTTGTCCAAAAATCTCAGGACATTTGCCATTTTTACAATTTTTTGTCAGGACACAACTGGCCAAAGAGGGACTGTCCCTCACAAAGTGGGACAGGTGGTAACCCTAGGTAAGGTTTATCACATGGGATAGCCAGGAAATTACATATATTTTAAATAAAATTCAAGCAGAAACTTGGCGGCTATTAATCTCTTTGGATGTAAAGACCCTTTGTGCTTCTATTTTCCATCAGATGGCCATGGAAGTAATTAGCTTCTAGCTGAAAAGAGGTGGCATTTGAAGCAACCTGATGAATTAGTGTACATTTTAAACCTGTCAGATATGTAACTACGCAGCAACATTTTGATAGCCTACAGTATATTATATAGGCAGTCTGAAGTTAGTACACTGGGAGTGACAGTAGCCTTCTTTTATGCCAGCTCAGTTATAGGTGGTAGGAGGGTTTTTTATCAGCAGTGAGGCCACTAGTGTCTTTCCTGGGAATGTAAATATAGACACCTTATGTCTGTGCATCTATTAACTGAATGATATAACATTAGATCTAAAATTCAGTCTAATGGTGAGTGCCTCTCGTATATATTTCTCAGAGATTCTGCGTCTAGTTTATAATCTCAGAGATTCTTGTCAGTGTCTAAAGAGATGGCATACTTAGCACAGAGGTCTAATACTGTTGTACACACATGAAGTGATCACTCTAGTCATGTGATCAGAAATATTAAAGCACAAATTATAAATGTTAGAAGGATCTGTTCTGATATGAACTGAAGTAAGGTACATACAGACATGATGCCAAAAATATTTTTTTCAGAGAACCTACAACTTGGGATTGATGCAGAAACAGAATGAATCTGAAGAGGATAATTAAAAGTGAAATGTTTATATGTTAAGAGAAGTAAAAGACAAGCAATAACAGAATAAGGGTATTCACAAGAAATATTAGGAGGTTTAATGTTTTCACAGAAGTACTGGAAATACATTGGATGCTGTTATTGTTGGGTAACAGGGCAGTAAGACTAGTATGCCCTTACTTCAAAGTAACTTACATAAATAGGAAGAATCTCAATAAATTGATTGTGCATAGCCACTATATAGAAATTAGAGACAGCAGGATAACACTCTTGAGGTTGCCATCAGTGTAGACACTACGTACATAGCCTGTAAGAGCAGACAGTTTAGAGTAAGGGAAGTTGATATTTTTGAAATCCATCAAGTTATTATTTGTAAAACTGAATTTTAAGTGTACTTAGCAACATGCAGATGTGAGAAATTTTGTTCAAGGATATTGGATCATGAGTTTCAATTTAGGACAGGATGGAGCAGAAATCCTCTGTTCTAAGTTTTGAACAGATGTGTGGGGGTTGTAATTTTACATTTCTTTTGGAATAAAACTGTCGTTCTGCAGGTTACATTGAGGAGATTTTAGGCAGACATGAGAACTGTTGGATTTTCAAATTAATAAAATAACATAACCTACTGAATTTAATGAAATCTGTAAAATTGGGTCTACATCTTAAAAACAAAATGCTAATATCTTGAAAGTTAAAATGAGATCATAACCATGAAATGTAAAAAGTGCAAATGTTTTAAACATCAAACCACACAATAATGAAATTTATAACATTGAATCTAAAGACTGCAGAATACATTGACATGTAACTCACACATATAACCCACACCCCAGTTAAATCAATTTGAGACGCTCTTGCATGTCATTACGTGAACCCACCAATGAAAATAATGTATTACTGAAAATAAAGTCCATTTAGAGAATTCCACATTTGCTATAACTTAAAAAGCATATTATAACAGTTGAAGTCAATGATAAATGAATGTGCCATTTAACATGATGAGCCAACATCTTCTCAGATCATGAATATGTAACATAGCAACAGTTGTAACAAACTCACGAGGTGAATACTGCTCCCTCTTTCCTAAAACATCAGCAAAGCACTCATGCTGAGCCTCTAGTTTACTTTCTTTGGAGACGCAGAACAGCCAGTGCTCAACCGTAACCACAGCTCCTCTACCCTGCTTTGCTGTTGTACCAGAACGTTCATTACTGATAGTAAATCAGAGATATGACAGCCTAAAAGGCATTCTCACCCTTCTATGCCATGCTTCCACTGAAGTTTGTATATGGGGTACAAACAGTTTATTAAGTTGAGAAACATTCCAAAATCCTATAGGAAATAGTGATGGAAATTGCATGGATACTGCAGTACATGTAGTGATCTTCTTAGGTCTTCCTAGCAGATACCATACTTGAAAAATACTTCAACAAGTCTTTACCTTCAACAGAAACTCTTCTGAGACTGTATTAATGCATTCCAAAACTTTACTTTCTTCCAAGAATGCTAGTGCAATTAAATTTTGTTGCACAATTGAGATGCACTACTCTTCCCATATAGGCTTGCAAGACCTAGCACCTGTACCTTGCACCAGATATTTTGGCTAAAGTGAATAAACTCCTTTTAGATACAGCACCATTAACGTTATTTGCAATGCTTTTCATGGGGGCAATTTCAAAGTTGCATGTTACAAAAGATACATTTGGGAGAAGATTACAGCAAGCTATAAGCTCAGACAGTGCCAGAGATAATTATGATTTTTAAGTGATTTCCTCATCAATGTAAAAAACAAAGATATCATGCAATGACTGCCACATTGATTAACAAAGCCATGAATGCTACACAGTTGTCTGCAGATGGACCCTTTCTTAAGAAACGTTTTGTCCTTAACTATACTCTAGCTGAGCAGAGGTCAACCAAATTCTGTAATGTAGAAAACACTAGAACATGAGTACCAGTAAAACTATCCACCATACATTTCTCTATAAACTCTCCAGTCTTTAATTTAGATGTATTCACTTGTAATGTATCCAATGTAGCTTCTATCCCAACCTCATAATACAGTGTTATGTCTGCACTCTGTGTAATTGTTGAAACATAACCTTTTTATTAGGCAGTGCAACTATAGACTGTAGCAATGTACTTGCCATTACATCATCAACAAGTAGGCAGAGCAAGTCACTAGATAGCTTAGTGCTCTCTTTCAGGGATGTACAAGCTACGCACCTCTCTATGCTGTTAGCATCAGCAGCATGGAAGTGTGCAGTACTTTTCTTTAGCTAGTAAATCCAAAAAAACAGTCGAGTAAACCAGCAAAAAGTCACCAAAAGCATCCGAGATGAAAGTAGGAACCACCAACAGCACAATTGACCGTTTATTCGATAAACCAGGAAGCAAGTAAATAAAAAATCCACATTAACGCTCTTGACAAACAAATTGCGTTTTCGTCCTCACCAGATAGGACTTCATCAGATAATAATCCAATTAATTAACTAAGTCATTTATATAGTACAATTTAAACAAAAATACCCTATCAGATAAAAAGCATCAATAAATAACCAATCCCAATGCTGCCACTCATAAATATTAACAAATTCCATCAGATTTAATACTATTGATTGTAAATCAATATATTTAGTATTGTTAAACTACTAACATAATATAATGAAATATTTGATAATATTTAAAACTGATATATTAATTCTTTTTAAAAATTGTTTGTATAAAATCACATTAAAAAACGAAAAACATTATAAAGTGCTTGAACTATTGCTTTTTATAGTTGTTCCATCAAATAAGCAAATACTGCCATCTGTTGACCATTTTATATATTGCAAAAAAATAATTTATCAGATGTCTGCAGCTCTCAATTTTAACACTGGGGTTAAGGAGATATTGTCATTTAATCCAGGTGTTTTTGTGGCATCTAATTTGATTTGCCACCATAACTCCCTATACCCCACCCACTCCTCCCATAAACCTCCTCTTAGTTCTTTTTTCACTTGTTCAATAACAAAAAATTGAAATTTTCCCCCTTCACATTCTTTTGTGTGTTTGTATAATGCATTGGTGTCCTTGGCCTTAGAAATTTCGTATATATGTTCATATATTCTTCTCCTCAGGACTCGTTCGGTCTTCCCTACATAAAATGAACTGCATTTATTACATAATGCCAAATATATTACTCCTTTTGTCTCACAATTGTGAAAACCATTGCTTTTTATTATTTTACATCGACTGGGGATAATTATTTCACTAGCATTAATCATGTATTCACATTGGCTACAGTGGCCACACTTGAAACTCCCTTTCCTTTTCTGCCCATCTATCCCATAACCAATGTTAATATATTTACTATGAGATTCTAAAATCCTTTTGATGTTCCAAGAATTTCTATATACTATTTTAGGTACCAAATTATTTAAATTTGTTATATCAGATAAACTAGAAAATTTTGCCCATTCATTCCGAAAAATCTTACTTAATCTTATGTTAAAAATATTATATTCCATGGTTAAAGCCTGTTCATAGTTAGCTTCAATTTTAGTATCAGGAATGGTATTGTGGGTAGAGGTATTGACAAGCCTTTTTCCCTTAATGGGTTGAAATCTAGTATCTCTACCTAATTCCACCTCTGTTCTAAATTTCCTCACAAATTCGTTAGGATACCCCTTTTCTTCAAACATTTTATCAAGTAAATTACATTCTGCAATGAAATCCTCCCTAGCACTAGTCATTCTACTACCCCTCACAAATTGTCCTTTGACAATGTTCTTCTTACAATGTGAGGGGTGTGCGCTAGTGAAATGAAGAAAGGAGTTACAAAACGTTTCTTTTCTAAAGATTTTGGTCTCAAAATCCTGTTCCGTTTTGTACACCTCTATATCCAAATATTGTAACTTCTCTCTCGAAGTGGCATAAGTGAATTTCAGAAATTGAGTAGAATTACTTATATATTCAAAAAATTCCTTAAATCTGTCTATACCTGCTATCCAAAAAATAACTATGTCGTCCAAAAACATTTATATAATGTCCAACATTCCTTATATTTTGAGTTTATTATAAAATCTTCCTCCCATTTGGCTAAAACTATATTGGCATATGTGGGCGCACAGGCTGCGCCCATTGCTATGCCTTGAATTTGTTGGTAATATTCACCATGAAATGTAAAGAAATTATATTTCAAGACCATGTCCACTAAACCAATGATTATATTTTTTTCTGAAAGTGTTAATTTTGTATCCCTATAAATCATTTCCTCAAACATAGTTAAGCCTTCTTTATGTGGTATACATGTAAAAAGATCGACTACGTCAATGGTAATAAAAATTAAGTCCTCATTAAATAATTCAGAACTAATGCATCCTAGTAAGTCCCATGAATCCTTTAAAGTATATTTATTTTCAACACTTATGTGTTTTACCTTATTGTCCACAAATTTTGCCAATGGAAGTGTTTTAGACCCCTCCGCTGAAACAATAGGTCTCAGCGGTGGGTCTTCCAAATTTTTGTGGACTTTAGGTATTCCAAATATTGTAGGCGTTTTTGGTTTTGCCACATACAAAAATTCAAAAGTCTTTCTATCCACTAATCCCTCATATAACATGTCAGTTAATAAACTGTCGATTTTATAGTATGCCACATTCATTTCATTTAGTGAGACAGGTGTATATTTGGCTGTATCTCTCAGTATGCCGTTCATTTTGCCTTCATATATTATATTGTCCATAAAGACAGCTCCACCCCCCTTGTCTGGTTTCATTATTCTTATTTCACTGTTATTTTTTAACTCATACAATACTTCATTTTCTTGTTTAGAAAGGTTAAATTCAGTGACATTCAGGTCACATAGTTGTCTAATTTCATTCTCCAACATGATCTCAAAATTTCTGACCTGGGGGTGTAAAGGTGGATTGTAAGTACTTCTACGGACCAATTTAGAGTCCTGAGGAGGTAAATTTGTCTTGGTGTTAGAAGAAAATAAAATATCAAGATTAATTTTCCTAAGGAATAGTTTCATATCTATAATGGTGCTCACCATCTCACCTTTTGTAGAGGGGATAAATTTAAACCCTTTACTCAACAAGTGAAAATGTTGTTTTTTCGGAGTGATGTTACTAAAGTTGTAAATGGTGAAGTTGTCAAATATATGTCTTATACCATTAACTAAAATGGCATCTTGAGTTTCATCCACATCAAGGGCTAGGTGTAATTAAACTTAATACCTCCCCTCCCCCTTCTCCCCCCCTCTTTTCTGAAAATTTTGAAACCCATCTTGATTCCTATGTATATTTGGAACATCTCTACTTAGTGCTGGGAATTCAGTATCGTAATCTGTATGCATCCATACTTTCCTGCCCTCCACAATATGTCCAAATGATGGGTCTACCTGATGATTATAATCTGTATAGTAATCATGTTTCTTATAAGGTGGTTTGGGATAATTAGTATTGTTTTCATACTCTCTCATATCTCTCTTTAACTTATTTATTTTCCTTTCAATAATGTCACTACATTTCCAATCAATGTCTTCTTTTACTTTGTAATATTTATCTCTTTCATCTTTGATGTCAAACATGAGATCTTCCTTTATACAGACATCTAATGCTTCAATTTCCATTTTTAACATGTCCTGCACTCTATTGTTCTCATTAATAATTAGTTTTAAAATTTCAAGACCACATTGGTTAAACACATTCAACAATTCTTTGTTAAAAACTGAACCTTCTTCAACATTATTTGGGTACTTCCATACCCTCAGTCCCTTAGGGACCACTTTCGTATTGATGCACTCCACTAAATATTCGTTTTCTATACTAAGAGTTTTGAATTTCAACATCAATTTGTATAATTTATCCAACTTAGTAGAATAATTTGTCCCATCAGCAAAATTCTGCTTGTTCACATTGTCAAACTTTATATTAAATGGTATTTTTAACCAATCTTTAATGTCTTTTTTCTTCCACAGACTGTAGGAAGAATTGTAAACAGTACCTTTACTTGCTTCAGAAATGGTGGATTTTACACAGTCCTTAGAAGCATCCGCCAGCAAGGAAACAGACTTACAAGTGGTTTCAATTGGCGCCAAAATGGCTGGCGTATTAGCCGGATTGAAAGTTTCACCATTCGGTGCATCTATGTCCAAGTCGCATTGTGCAAGTCCGCTATTTTGGCGTTTTCTCTTAGGTTTAGTCCCTGTTAACCATTCGGTTCCATCAAGCAAACTACCACTCTCCTCGCCTTTCTTGCGATATAGCGAATGACATAATGGCGTAAGGAGGTCAATTAACTCGGTAAGCTGACCTATCAGCCTCCGTGATTCCCTCATATCCTCCTTTGGAGTCCCGCCTTCCATCAAGGGTGCGCTACACAGAAAACTAGTAAATCCAAAAAAACAGTCGAGTAAACCAGCAAAAAGTCACCAAAAGCATCCGAGATGAAAGTAGGAACCACCAACAGCACAATTGACCGCTTATTCGATAAACCAGGAAGCAAGTAAATAAAAATCCACATTAACGCTCTTGACAAACAAATTATGCTGGCCCTCACCAGATAGGACTTCATCAGATAATAATCCAATTAATTAACTAAGTCATTTATATAGTACAATTTAAACAAAAATACCCTATCAGATAAAAAGCATCAATAAATAACCAATCCCAATGCTGCCACTCATAAATATTAACAAATTCCATCAGATTTAATACTATTGATTGTAAATCAATATATTTAGTATTGTTAAACTACTAACATAATATAATGAAATATTTGATAATATTTAAAACTGATATATTAATTCTTTTTAAAAATTGCTTGTATAAAATCACATTAAAAAACGAAAAACATTATAAAGTGCTTGAACTATTGCTTTTTATAGTTGTTCCATCAAATAAGCAAATACTGCCATCTGTTGACCATTTTATATATTGCAAAAAAATAAATATCAGATGTCTGCAGCTCTCAATTTTAACACTGGGGTTAAGGAGATATTGTCATTTAATCCAGGTGTTTTTGTGGCATCTAATTTGATTTGCCACCATAACTCCCTATACCCCACCCACTCCTCCCATAAACCTCCTCTTAGTTCTTTTTTCACTTGTTCAATAACAAAAAATTGAAATTTTCCCCCTTCACATTCTTTTGTGTGTTTGTATAATGCGTTGGTGTCCTTGGCCTTAGAAATTTCATATATATGTTCATATATTCTTCTCCTCAGGACTCGTTCGGTCTTCCCTACATAAAATGAACTGCATTTATTACATAATGCCAAATATATTACTCCTTTTGTCTCACAATTGTGAAAACCATTGCTTTTTATTATTTTACATCGACTGGGGATAATTATTTCACTAGCATTAATCATGTATTCACATTGGTTACAGTGGCCACACTTGAAACTCCCTTTCCTTTTCTGCCCATCTATCCCATAACCAATGTTAATATATTTACTATGAGATTCTAAAATCCTTTTGATGTTCCAAGAATTTCTATATACTATTTTAGGTACCAAATTATTTAAATTTGTTATATCAGATAAACTAGAAAATTTTGCCCATTCATTCCGAAAAATCTCACTTAATCTTATGTTAAAAATATTATATTCCATGGTTAAAGCCTGTTCGTAGTTAGCTTCAATTTTAGTATCAGGAATGGTATTGTGGGTAGAGGTATTGACAAGCCTTTTTCCCTTAATGGGTTGAAATCTAATATCTCTACCTAATTCCACCTCTGTTCTAAATTTCCTCATAAATTCGTTAGGATACCCCTTTTCTTCAAACATTTTATCAAGTAAATTACATTCTGCAATGAAATCCTCCCTAGCACTAGTCATTCTACTACCCCTCACAAATTGTCCTTTGACAATGTTCTTCTTACAATGTGAGGGGTGTGCACTAGTGAAATGAAGAAAGGAGTTACAAAACGTTTCTTTTCTAAAGATTTTGGTCTCAAAATCCTATTCCGTTTTGTACACCTCTATATCCAAATATTGTAACTTCTCTCTCGAAGTGGCATAAGTGAATTTCAGAAATTGAGTAGAATTACTTATATATTCAAAAAATTCCTTAAATCTGTCTATACCTGCTATCCAAAAAATAACTATGTCGTCCAAAAAATGACGATATAATGTCCAACATTCCTTATATTTTGAGTTTATTATAAAATCTTCCTCCCATTTGGCTAAAACTATATTGGCATATGTGGGCGCACAAGCTGCGCCCATTGCTATGCCTTGAATTTGTTGGTAATATTCACCATGAAATGTAAAGAAATTATATTTCAAGACCATGTCCACTAAACCAATGATTATATTTTTTTCTGAAAGTGTTAATTTTGTATCCCTATAAATCATTTCCTCAAACATAGTTAAGCCTTCTTTATGTGGTATACATGTAAAAAGATCGACTACGTCAATGGTAATAAAAATTAAGTCCTCATTAAATAATTCAGAACTAATGCATCTTAGTAAGTCCCATGAATCCTTTAAAGTATATTTATTTTTAACACTTATGTGTTTTACCTTATTGTCCACAAATTTTGCCAATGGAAGTGTTTTAGACCCCTCCGCTGAAACAATAGGTCTCAGCGGTGGGTCTTCCAATTTTTTGTGGACTTTAGGTATTCCAAATATTGTATGCTCTTGGTTTTGCCACATACAAAAATTCAAAGGTCTTTCTATCCACTAATCCCTCATATAACATGTCATTTAATAAACTGTCGATTTTATAGTATGCCACATTCATTTCATTTAGTGAGACAGGTGTATATTTGGCTGTATCTCTCAGTATGCAGTTCATTTTGCCTTCATATATTATATTGTCCATAAAGACAGCTCCACCCCCCTTGTCTGGTTTCATTATTCTTATTTCACTGTTATTTTTTAACTCATACAATACTTCATTTTCTTGTTTAGAAAGGTTAAATTCAGTGACATTCAGGTCATATAGTTGTCTAATTTCATTCTCCAACATGATCTCAAAATTTCTGACCTGGGGGTGTAAAGGTGGATTGTAAGTACTTCTACGGACCAATTTAGAGTCCTGAGGAGGTAAATTTGTCTTGGTGTTAGAAGAAAATAAAATATCAAGATTAATTTTCCTAAGGAATAGTTTCATATCTATAATGGTGCTCACCATCTCACCTTTTGTAGAGGGGATAAATTTAAACCCTTTACTCAACAAGTGAAAATGTTGTTTTTTCGGAGTGATGTTACTAAAGTTGTAAATGGTGAAGTTGTCAAATATATGTCTTATACCATTAACTAAAATGGCATCTTGAGTTTCATCCACATCAAGGGCTGGGTGTAATTAAACTTAATACCTCCCCTTCCCCTTCTCCGCCGCCTTTTCTGAAAATTTTGAAACCCATCTTGATTCCTATGTATATTTGGAACATCTCTACTTAGTGCTGGGAATTCAGTATCGTAATCTGTATGCATCCATACTTTCCTGCCCTCCACAATATGTCCAAATGATGGGTCTACCTGATGATTATAATCTGTATAGTAATCATGTTTCTTATAAGGTGGTTTGGGATAATTAGTATTGTTTTCATACTCTCTCATATCTCTCTTTAACTTATTTATTTTCCTTTCAATAATGTCACTACATTTCCAATCAATGTCTTCTTTACTTTGTAATATTTATCTCTTTCATCTTTGATGTCAAACATGAGATCTTCCTTTATACAGACATCTAATGCTTCAATTTCCATTTTTAACATGTCCTGCACTCTATTGTTCTCATTAATAATTAGTTTTAAAATTTCAAGACCACATTGGTTAAACACATTCAACAATTCTTTGTGAAAAACTGAACCTTCTTCAACATTATTTGGGTACTTCCATACCCTCAGTCCCTTAGGGACCACTTTCCTATTGATGCACTCCACTAAATATTCGTTTTCTATACTAAGAGTTTTGAATTTCAACATCAATTTGTATAATTTATCCAACTTAGTAGAATAATTTGTCCCATCAGCAAAATTCTGCTTGTTCACATTGTCAAACTTTATATTAAATGGTATTTTTAACCAATCTTTAATGTCTTTTTTCTTCCACAGACTGTAGGAAGAATTGTAAACAGTACCTTTACTTGCTTCAGAAATGGTGGATTTTACACAGTCCTTAGAAGCATCCGCCAGCAAGGAAACAGACTTACAAGTGGTTTCAATTGGCGCCAAAATGGCTGGCGTATTAGCCGGATTGAAAGTTTCACCATTCGGTGCATCTATGTCCAAGTCGCATTGTGCAAGTCCGCTATTTCGGCGTTTTCTCTTAGGTTTAGTCCCTGTTAACCATTCGGTTCCATCAAGCAAACTACCACTCTCCTCGCCTTTCTTGCGATATAGCGAATGACATAATGGCGTAAGGAGGTCAATTAACTCGGTAAGCTGACCTATCAGCCTCCGTGATTCCCTCATATCCTCCTTTGGAGTCCCGCCTTCCATCAAGGGTGCGCTACACAGAAAACTAGTAAATCCAAAAAAACAGTCGAGTAAACCAGCAAAAAGTCACCAAAAGCATCCGAGATGAAAGTAGGAACCACCAACAGCACAATTGACCGTTTATTCGATAAACCAGGAAGCAAGTAAATAAAAAATCCACATTAACGCTCTTGACAAACAAATTGCGTTTTCGTCCTCACCAGATAGGACTTCATCAGATAATAATCCAATTAATTAACTAAGTCATTTATATAGTACAATTTAAACAAAAATACCCTATCAGATAAAAAGCATCAAAAAATAACCAATCCCAATGCTGCCACTCATAAATATTAACAAATTCCATCAGATTTAATACTATTGATTGTAAATCAATATATTTAGTATTGTTAAACTACTAACATAATATAATGAAATATTTGATAATATTTAAAACTGATATATTAATTCTTTTTAAAAATTGCTTGTATAAAATCACATTAAAAAATGAAAAACATTATAAAGTGCTTGAACTATTGCTTTTTATAGTTGTTCCATCAAATAAGCAAATACTGCCATCTGTTGACCATTTTATATATTGCAAAAAAATAATTTATCAGATGTCTGCAGCTCTCAATTTTAACACTGGGGTTAAGGAGATATTGTCATTTAATCCAGGTGTTTTTGTGGCATCTAATTCGATTTGCCACCATAACTCCCTATACCCCACCCACTCCTCCCATAAACCTCCTCTTAGTTCTTTTTTCACTTGTTCAATAACAAAAAATTTAAATTTTCCCCCTTCACATTCTTTTGTGTGTTTGTATAATGCGTTGGTGTCCTTGGCCTTAGAAATTTCGTATATATGTTCATATATTCTTCTCCTCAGGACTCGTTCGGTCTTCCCTACATAAAATGAACTGCATTTATTACATAATGCCAAATATATTACTCCTTTTGTCTCACAATTGTGAAAACCATTGCTTTTTATTATTTTACATCGACTGGGGATAATTATTTCACTAGCATTAATCATGTATTCACATTGGTTACAGTGGCCACACTTGAAACTCCCTTTCCTTTTCTGCCCATCTATCCCATAACCAATGTTAATATATTTACTATGAGATTCTAAAATCCTTTTGATGTTCCAAGAATTTCTATATACTATTTTAGGTACCAAATTATTTAAATTTGTTATATCAGATAAACTAGAAAATTTTGCCCATTCATTCCGAAAAATCTCACTTAATATTATGTTAAAAATATTATATTCCATGGTTAAAGCCTGTTCGTAGTTAGCTTCAATTTTAGTATCAGGAATGGTATTGTGGGTAGAGGTATTGACAAGCCTTTTTCCCTTAATGGGTTGAAATCTAATATCTCTACCTAATTCCACCTCTGTTCTAAATTTCCTCATAAATTCGTTAGGATACCCCTTTTCTTCAAACATTTTATCAAGTAAATTACATTCTGCAATGAAATCCTCCCTAGCACTAGTCATTCTACTACCCCTCACAAATTGTCCTTTGACAATGTTCTTCTTACAATGTGAGGGGTGTGCACTAGTGAAATGAAGAAAGGAGTTACAAAACGTTTCTTTTCTAAAGATTTTGGTCTCAAAATCCTGTTCCGTTTTGTACACCTCTATATCCAAATATTGTAACTTCTCTCTCGAAGTGGCATAAGTGAATTTCAGAAATTGAGTAGAATTACTTATATATTCAAAAAATTCCTTAAATCTGTCTATACCTGCTATCCAAAAAATAACTATGTCGTCCAAAAAATGACGATATAATGTCCAACATTCCTTATATTTTGAGTTTATTATAAAATCTTCCTCCCATTTGGCTAAAACTATATTGGCATATGTGGGCGCACAGGCTGCGCCCATTGCTATGCCTTGAATTTGTTGGTAATATTCACCATGAAATGTAAAGAAATTATATTTCAAGACCATGTCCACTAAACCAATGATTATATTTTTTTCTGAAAGTGTTAATTTTGTATCCCTATAAATCATTTCCTCAAACATAGTTAAGCCTTCTTTATGTGGTATACATGTAAAAAGATCGACTACGTCAATGGTAATAAAAATTAAGTCCTCATTAAATAATTCAGAACTAATGCATCTTAGTAAGTCCCATGAATCCTTTAAAGTATATTTATTTTTAACACTTATGTGTTTTACCTTATTGTCCACAAATTTTGCCAATGGAAGTGTTTTAGACCCCTCCGCTGAAACAATAGGTCTCAGCGGTGGGTCTTCCAATTTTTTGTGGACTTTAGGTATTCCAAATATTGTGGGCGTTCTTGGTTTTGCCACATACAAAAATTCAAAGGTCTTTCTATCCACTAATCCCTCATATAACATGTCATTTAATAAACTGTCGATTTTATAGTATGCCACATTCATTTCATTTAGTGAGACAGGTGTATATTTGGCTGTATCTCTCAGTATGCAGTTCATTTTGCCTTCATATATTATATTGTCCATAAAGACAGCTCCACCCCCCTTGTCTGGTTTCATTATTCTTATTTCACTGTTATTTTTTAACTCATACAATACTTCATTTTCTTGTTTAGAAAGGTTAAATTCAGTGACATTCAGGTCATATAGTTGTCTAATTTCATTCTCCAACATGATCTCAAAATTTCTGACCTGGGGGTGTAAAGGTGGATTGTAAGTACTTCTACGGACCAATTTAGAGTCCTGAGGAGGTAAATTTGTCTTGGTGTTAGAAGAAAATAAAATATCAAGATTAATTTTCCTAAGGAATAGTTTCATATCTATAATGGTGCTCACCATCTCACCTTTTGTAGAGGGGATAAATTTAAACCCTTTACTCAACAAGTGAAAATGTTGTTTTTTCGGAGTGATGTTACTAAAGTTGTAAATGGTGAAGTTGTCAAATATATGTCTTATACCATTAACTAAAATGGCATCTTGAGTTTCATCCACATCAAGGGCTGGGTGTAATTAAACTTAATACCTCCCCTCCCCCTTCTCCCCCCCCTTTTCTGAAAATTTTGAAACCCATCTTGATTCCTATGTATATTTGGAACATCTCTACTTAGTGCTGGGAATTCAGTATCGTAATCTGTATGCATCCATACTTTCCTGCCCTCCACAATATGTCCAAATGATGGGTCTACCTGATGATTATAATCTGTATAGTAATCATGTTTCTTATAAGGTGGTTTGGGATAATTAGTATTGTTTTCATACTCTCTCATATCTCTCTTTAACTTATTTATTTTCCTTTCAATAATGTCACTACATTTCCAATCAATGTCTTCTTTTACTTTGTAATATTTATCTCTTTCATCTTTGATGTCAAACATGAGATCTTCCTTTATACAGACATCTAATGCTTCAATTTCCATTTTTAACATGTCCTGCACTCTATTGTTCTCATTAATAATTAGTTTTAAAATTTCAAGACCACATTGGTTAAACACATTCAACAATTCTTTGTGAAAAACTGAACCTTCTTCAACATTATTTGGGTACTTCCATACCCTCAGTCCCTTAGGGACCACTTTCCTATTGATGCACTCCACTACATATTCGTTTTCTATACTAAGAGTTTTGAATTTCAACATCAATTTGTATAATTTATCCAACTTAGTAGAATAATTTGTCCCATCAGCAAAATTCTGCTTGTTCACATTGTCAAACTTTATATTAAATGGTATTTTTAACCAATCTTTAATGTCTTTTTTCTTCCACAGACTGTAGGAAGAATTGTAAACAGTACCTTTACTTGCTTCAGAAATGGTGGATTTTACACAGTCCTTAGAAGCATCGGCCAGCAAGGAAACAGACTTACAAGTGGTTTCAATTGGCGCCAAAATGGCTGGCGATAGCCGGATTGAAAGTTTCACCATTCGGTGCATCTATGTCCAAGTCGCATTGTGCAAGTCCGCTATTTCGGCGTTTTCTCTTAGGTTTAGTCCCTGTTAACCATTCGGTTCCATCAAGCAAACTACCACTCTCCTCGCCTTTCTTGCGATATAGCGAATGACATAATGGCGTAAGGAGGTCAATTAACTCGGTAAGCTGACCTATCAGCCTCCGTGATTCCCTCATATCCTCCTTTGGAGTCCCGCCTTCCATCAAGGGTGCGCTACACAGAAAACTAGTAAATCCAAAAAAACAGTCGAGTAAACCAGCAAAAAGTCACCAAAAGCATCCGAGATGAAAGTAGGAACCACCAACAGCACAATTGACCGTTTATTCGATAAACCAGGAAGCAAGTAAATAAAAAATCCACATTAACGCTCTTGACAAACAAATTGCGTTTTCGTCCTCACCAGATAGGACTTCATCAGATAATAATCCAATTAATTAACTAAGTCATTTATATAGTACAATTTAAACAAAAATACCCTATCAGATAAAAAGCATCAATAAATAACCAATCCCAATGCTGCCACTCATAAATATTAACAAATTCCATCAGATTTAATACTATTGATTGTAAATCAATATATTTAGTATTGTTAAACTACTAACATAATATAATGAAATATTTGATAATATTTAAAACTGATATATTAATTCTTTTTAAAAATTGCTTGTATAAAATCACATTAAAAAACGAAAAACATTATAAAGTGCTTGAACTATTGCTTTTTATAGTTGTTCCATCAAATAAGCAAATACTGCCATCTGTTGACCATTTTATATATTGCAAAAAAATAATTTATCAGATGTCTGCAGCTCTCAATTTTAACACTGGGGTTAAGGAGATATTGTCATTTAATCCAGGTGTTTTTGTGGCATCTAATTTGATTTGCCACCATAACTCCCTATACCCCACCCACTCCTCCCATAAACCTCCTCTTAGTTCTTTTTTCACTTGTTCAATAACAAAAAATTTAAATTTTCCCCCTTCACATTCTTTTGTGTGTTTGTATAATGCATTGGTGTCCTTGGCCTTAGAAATTTCGTATATATGTTCATATATTCTTCTCCTCAGGACTCGTTCGGTCTTCCCTACATAAAATGAACTGCATTTATTACATAATGCCAAATATATTACTCCTTTTGTCTCACAATTGTGAAAACCATTGCTTTTTATTATTTTACATTGACTGGGGATAATTATTTCACTAGCATTAATCATGTATTCACATTGGTTACAGTGGCCACACTTGAAACTCCCTTTCCTTTTCTGCCCATCTATCCCATAACCAATGTTAATATATTTACTATGAGATTCTAAAATCCTTTTGATGTTCCAAGAATTTCTATATACTATTTTAGGTACCAAATTATTTAAATTTGTTATATCAGATAAACTAGAAAATTTTGCCCATTCATTCCGAAAAATCTCACTTAATCTTATGTTAAAAATATTATATTCCATGGTTAAAGCCTGTTCGTAGTTAGCTTCAATTTTAGTATCAGGAATGGTATTGTGGGTAGAGGTATTGACAAGCCTTTTTCCCTTAATGGATTGAAATCTAGTATCTCTACCTAATTCCACCTCTGTTCTAAATTTCCTCATAAATTCGTTAGGATACCCCTTTTCTTCAAACATTTTATCAAGTAAATTACATTCTGCAATGAAATCCTCCCTAGCACTAGTCATTCTACTACCCCTCACAAATTGTCCTTTGACAATGTTCTTCTTACAATGTGAGGGGTGTGCACTAGTGAAATGAAGAAAGGAGTTACAAAACGTTTCTTTTCTAAAGATTTTGGTCTCAAAATCCTGTTCCGTTTTGTACACCTCTATATCCAAATATTGTAACTTCTCTCTCGAAGTGGCATAAGTGAATTTCAGAAATTGAGTAGAATTACTTATATATTCAAAAAATTCCTTAAATCTGTCTATACCTGCTATCCAAAAAATAACTATGTCGTCCAAAAAATGACGATATAATGTCCAACATTCCTTATATTTTGAGTTTATTATAAAATCTTCCTCCCATTTGGCTAAAACTATATTGGCATATGTGGGCGCACAGGCTGCGCCCATTGCTATGCCTTGAATTTGTTGGTAATATTCACGATGAAATGTAAAGAAATTATATTTCAAGACCATGTCCACTAAACCAATGATTATATTTTTTTCTGAAAGTGTTAATTTTGTATCCCTATAAATCATTTCCTCAAACATAGTTAAACCTTCTTTATGTGGTATACATGTAAAAAGATCGACTACGTCAATGGTAATAAAAATTAAGTCCTCATTAAATAATTCAGAACTAATGCATCTTAGTAAGTCCCATGAATCCTTTAAAGTATATTTATTTTTAACACTTATGTGTTTTACCTTATTGTCCACAAATTTTGCCAATGGAAGTGTTTTAGACCCCTCCGCTGAAACAATAGGTCTCAGCGGTGGGTCTTCCAATTTTTTGTGGACTTTAGGTATTCCAAATATTGTGGGCGTTCTTGGTTTTGCCACATACAAAAATTCAAAGGTCTTTCTATCCACTAATCCCTCATATAACATGTCATTTAATAAACTGTCGATTTTATAGTATGCCACATTCATTTCATTTAGTGAGACAGGTGTATATTTGGCTGT
This sequence comes from Protopterus annectens, assembly GCF_019279795.1. NCBI lineage: Eukaryota > Metazoa > Chordata > Ceratodontiformes > Protopteridae > Protopterus > Protopterus annectens. Next base: position 1,338,488,954 of record NC_056741.1, read on the forward strand.
ATCTCTCAGTATGCAGTTCATTTTGCCTTCATATATTATATTGTCCATAAAGACAGCTCCACCCCCCTTGTCTGGTTTCATTATTCTTATTTCACTGTTATTTTTTAACTCATACAATACTTCATTTTCTTGTTTAGAAAGGTTAAATTCAGTGACATTCAGGTCATATAGTTGTCTAATTTCATTCTCCAACATGATCTCAAAATTTCTGACCTGGGGGTGTAAAGGTGGATTGTAAGTACTTCTACGGACCAATTTAGAGTCCTGAGGAGGTAAATTTGTCTTGGTGTTAGAAGAAAATAAAACATCAAGATTAATTTTCCTAAGGAATAGTTTCATATCTATAATGGTGCTCACCATCTCACCTTTCGTAGAGGGGATAAATTTAAACCCTTTACTCAACAAGTGAAAATGTTGTTTTTTCGGAGTGATGTTACTAAAGTTGTAAATGGTGAAGTTGTCAAATATATGTCTTATACCATTAACTAAAATGGCATCTTGAGTTTCATCCACATCAGGGGCTGGGTGTATTAAACTTAATACCTCCCCCTCCCCCTTCTCTCCCCCCTTTTCTGAAAATTTTGAAACCCATCTTTTAAATATTATCAAATATTTCATTATATTATGTTAGTAGTTTAACAATACTAAATATATTGATTTACAATCAATAGTATTAAATCTGATGGAATTTGTTAATATTTATGAGTGGCAGCATTGGGATTGGTTATTTATTGATGCTTTTTATCTGATAGGGTATTTTTGTTTAAATTGTACTATATAAATGACTTAGTTAATTAATTGGATTATTATCTGATGAAGTCCTATCTGGTGAGGACGAAAACGCAATTTGTTTGTCAAGTGCGTTAATGTGGATTTTTTATTTACTTGCTTCCTGGTTTATCGAATAAACGGTCAATTGTGCTGTTGGTGGTTCCTACTTTTGTCTCGGATGCTTTTGGTGACTTTTCTTTAGCTATTCACCTCCATCAGTAATCACAAGTAACCACTTGACCTTTACACTTTTTAGCATAGTTTAACCTACAAACCCAATACTTGGTTCCTTTATGCATTTTTTTCCAAATAATACAGATATCCATCAATTACTAACATGTCTTTCCGTTTTTGACTGCTTGCCAGTTGGTTTACATTTTCTAAACAACCAGGAACATTAGAGGCCATACTGTGCATCCTAATGTCAGCATTTCCCACTGTGGTTCAATGGTTAAAATGTTCTTGCTTTTCATGTTTCATGGTTATGGTCTTGATCTTTTAATGTTTGAGGTATTTGTCTTTTTTTATATGATCCATGAAATTATGGTAATAGAGAACCATTTGTGCACTCAAGGGTATATATTATTTTGCCACAGTTTGTGACTACATGGCAATCACTCACACACCCAGTAAATTAGACACATCAGTCAACAGAGTGAAGGGTGATATAGGATCTACTCAATACTGGTGATGTGAAACACTGGCCAAAATATGCATCACACAATATAGTACTATACTGACAAATAGACAACACCATGCAGGATATACCAATATGATGAGGAAATACCTGCATGCAGTGTTGCAGTAGTAGTAGGTGCAGTCTGCTTCTAATATGCTGGAGATAGTACAATGTACGTGGATTAGATGTAGGTATGTAAGTAGACAGTGCTTTGGAGGTGGTACATATATATATATATATATATATATATATATATATATATATATATATATATATATATATATATAGTGGAGAGTTGGTATATAAGGAGACAGTACTTTGGAGGTGGTACAAATATACATTGTGGGGTGTTGGTATGTAAGGAGACAGCACTTTGCAGATGGTACAAGTATACATGGGTGGTCTGTTGGTATGCAAGGGGACAGACCTTTGCAAGTGGTACAGATATACATTGTGGGTTGTTGGTATCTAAGGAGACAATGCTTTGGAGGTGGTACAAATAAACATTGTGGGGTGTTGGTATGTAAGGAGGCAGTACTTTGGAGGTGGTACAAAAATACATGGGTGAGGTGTTGTTATGTAGGGGGGACAGTACTTTTCTTATAACACTGTGAAAGTATTATGAGTTTGGTGCATATGTATCAGATATGTCACTAGCCTGTAGATGGTGTGAATAGTATAAAATTGAATGTTATATGTATGATGATGAAAATTATATTGCTCCATGCTGCAGCTGGTAGTGCCAGAACATTAAGTAGTGAAGTGAAACCATACATGTCACTATGCTCTAATTAAGTCTGCACCATTCATCTGCAGACTTAAAGGTTTCTCTATACCATTTTTTATGTTCTACTTTTTGATGTATTACAAAAGTTACTTAATAGATTGTTTTGGCCACATAAGTCCAGGCAGATGCAGTCATTTGTAAAAATGGCATGTTCCCCCTTGGCTTTTTGCTATCTCTGACTGGTATGTTGGCCATTTCTAACAGGTCACACAAAGCTGAAATCAATATTTTTCTTTATGAATGAAACAGGTGAAAGTATAAAACTGTTTAGAATATCTCAAAAATGTTCAGTAAAGTAAATATTGTTGGATAAGAAAGCATTTTTTCAAGAAACAGCAGAAACATACATGGAATTTTATTATTTGATAAGTTGTATATAGCATATGCATAGAATATTATTATTATTTAATATGTTTTAAATATAGAGTTTTATAAACTATCTAAGCCTTGCATTGCTAATACAAGGTAAAGCTAAATGTTAGTATGTACTATAAAGACAACGGATCAGCGAGCTGTTTCATATAAGTGATAATGGCAAAACTACAGAAATAGAAATTATTTGATGTACTTCAAGACACGTGCTACACAGTTTATACATTAAGCTTGTAATACATTAAATAAAATGACAGTAGTGGAAAATCTGTGTGTTTATGATTGTGGCTCTCTTTATGGGTCAGCTAGTGATACAAAAGAGAAATCTGTACAAAAACATATACAGAGTAAAGTAAACGTGGTTTTATAAAAATTTTTTAATAAGATAGCACTTTTTCCCTAAGAAGTAGCAGGCAGAAACATGTTGAATATTATTCAATTATATGCACATTCTATGTAGTGCAAAGCAAACTTTGTATGAAATTAAAATGAAAATGACAGTGAAAAAACATTCAGTTACATACCAACAGGATAAATAAGGTGTGAGGATAGTTTTTAGAATTGCAGTCATTGGTGTAATAATTAAGGTTTAAAGTAACAACAATCAGTTGCATTTTACTTAAGATAAAACAGAGGGCTGTATATGGGGTATATTTTGAATCTGGAGAGGTATGTTTAGTTGGAGAAACAAGCTGTTTTTGTGTATTATAACTATTTATATGTCAGCTAATTATTCAAGTGATATTGGAATTGTTTTGAATGCTGTTATTTGGAGGTTGGATCTCAAAGAAGTCAAAGGAGTTACAAGGCAATTTGGTCTCATGACCATTAATGCCTTTACAGTACTCACCCTCAGGCTGTACCGCATTTCTCAAGGAGTTCTAGACCAGTCAGTCCTGGGGTAAATTTTGGGTACACATCCAGTCATCCAAGTGTTCAAGTTCCATTTGAAGGATGATAATGTGTCACATTATTTGACCTACAGTTTAAATTTATTCTAACGATGCAGGAGACACTGTGCAATGAATCTGTTTCTTCATCATGTTCTGTGACTTTGCTGGTGAAAATTTAAGTCCCTGCATCTAGTGTTTGTAGATATATGAGAGATCAAGTGTAACAAGGTTCTCTAATGGCATGGTAGATAAGAAACAAGTCACCCCTTAAGCGTCTATAACAGCTTCTAGCCCCTGTTGGTAGTTCTACTTGTTTTGTTTGTCTTGTATGAAACATTTGGAAGGGGGAACTGTAATCAATGATTGGTCTAATTAATGTTGAACGTAAATGAACAACGACTTCCTTAGATCTAGATTATATAGCCTTAACTATCAATTGTGCTAAGTAAAAGGACTTTCTGACTACAGTTGCTACATGATGACCGAACGAGAAAGAACTGTCAAACAAAGTTACAATGTTGTTGGAATCTGGTATTGTCTATACTATACTACACTATATGTTTTGGGTAAGGGTTATTTACCAAATGCAATAATAGTATACTTTTTTGTGTTTAATTTGAGTCTATTTTCAGTATACCATCTATTTACTAGGTTGAATTCTTTCTGAAGGTATGGGTATGGGTGTGGGTGTGTGTGTGTGGGGGGGGGTCTGGGCAATAACACCCAGTTTGCATTCATTTGTAAACTTAGTTAATCAGAGATGCTGGTTCCAAGGTTGGTGATCAGGGAAGCAAAGGCTTATAAGGAGAGGTCCCAACACAGAGACGTGGGAAACTCAACTCATTACCTTCACACTCTGTGGTGAAGCACCTGTCACATGAACTTTATGGGCTTATTTCCTAGCCACTTTGTTATCCATACTACCATGTAGGAATTTATTTTACAGCATTTAGATTTTGTACTAGACTCACATGAGGTATACTGCCAAATATCTTGGAAAGAGCAAGATATACTGTTTGAACAGCTTGACCACTGTCTATAGCCTAAGTGACCCTGTCAAAGACGATAACTAAATTTAAAAGTCAGAATCTCTCCTTGACCAAACCACATTATTGAGAGTCAGTCCTAATAAGGTTATGATATCATATTTGACAAGATCAGTTTTAATATGTTCCATAATTTTGCAGATCAGGCTTATACGGCTGATGAGTCTATAATTACTGGAGTCCATGGAAGGGCCACCCTTCTGGATGGGGATCACCATGATGATGCACCATAATTCAGAAAGAAATCCTGGGAGCGTGGCCAAGGATGTGCCTTGAGTAGCAGCACTTTCTTTCAGATCTGCCTTATCATTTCTTTTATGACAGGAATTTTTATTTAAAACTTACTTAAATACATTTTTTATATATTTAGTTTCTTTTAATAGTCTTCTAAGTAAGTGTTAAATTATTTTTTTAAGCTTTTTTAACTTTTCCTGTAAGAGACAAGTTTCTGGCATCTGGATTCAACATGAGCTTTACAAAATCCTCTCATCAGGACTCAGCTATAAAAAAAGATTTACAAACTCTTTTAACTACTATTCAGGAATTATCCACAAAAATTGACAGAATGTATGTGAAGATTGATGTTTTTAAATAAAATACTTCTCAACAAATGGAGACTGCATCAGGACCTTAAGCAGCAGAAGAAACAAATTACAGGTATTGAAACATCTTTAAATGACATGGACAGCAGAATATAACAAAATGAACATAATTTAGAAATCCTTCTGGAGCAAAATACCCTGCTTCAAACTAAAATAGATGATCTTGAGAACAGATCTTGAAGAAATAACATAATGATCTTTGGGCTGTCAGACAACCTAGAAGAAAACAGCTTGGAGAAAATTTTAACCTCATGGCTACCAGATATCTTACAGCTTCCTGAACCTTCTTTTGGTATAGAAAGAGCTCAAAGGTCTTTATTTCCAAATCTGTCAGAAGTAATTCCACAAAATCTGTCACAGTCAAATTTTTATCATCCCATGATAAAGAAATAATATTGAAGACTGCTTGGTCTAAGTCACCTATTAAATACAAAGATAACACCATTCCTTTTGACAATGACTATTCTACACCTGTCATAACTAAAAGGAAACAATTTCTATCTTTATCCAAAGAACTAAAAAAAGCACAGATAAAATCTCACCTGCTTTTCCCTGCTAGGCTGAGAATCTTCCTTCCAGATGGTCCTAAGATTTTTGAAGAATTGGATGCAGCTCTTATGTATATTAAATCTAACAAAATTTTGGATAAAATAGATGACCTGGACTGGGCTAGTTCCAGTCTCAGAAGAATTGCTGAAAATGGGACCTGGAAAACTGTTGATCACAAGAAGAAACTTAAAAAAATAACCATGTTACTTCATGGTTTTTATTTTCTTTTTCCTTACATAGGAATTCTTTTTTTCTTGTGACCCAGTGGTCTGGGAAAATGAAAATGGTTCAACCAGTGAGTGGTATTGTATTCTTTATTATATTGTTTTTGGCTTATGTTTCTTACTGAATAGTTTATTAGATTCTCATAATTGCCTTTAGTTTTTTGCTTTATCTTTTATCTCTATTAATAACCTTTAGCTCTTTGTGTTATAGTTTCTTGCATATTTATAGTATATATTTAGCTTTTTTAAAATATACTATATTTATTATGAGAAAAATATCTGCTTATTGTCCCCTGCTTACTTGCGCCTTTGAACATATAGACTGCATTATTTAATTTATTTTTGTTTATTGATACTAAGTAACTGCATATTACTGGGATTCTATAGTAGGTGTTCTGATAACAGTCCCTTCCTGTATTTCATTAATCTGATACATATGTTAAAGTTTTAATATTTATATTTCATTTGTCCTCTCTCTTCACAGCCTATGATTTAGCTTTGGTATATGTTTTTTGAGTAGATGTTGGTATACAGAAAAAGTTATCCGGCTATTAATTCTTGGCATTGATTTGCAGTTTTGTTTCTTGATTCATTGCTCTTTTCTGTGTCGGACTGTTGAATGCCTGTGTCTGATTACGTTTTGGGTAACTGTTTTCACGTACCTTTGCGGTTATAATGTCTTTTTTTTGTTGGTTTGGGCTTAGTGGATTTGTTTGGTGCTTTTATTGTGGTGCTACCTTTGTTTGCTTAAGCCCTGCTCGTTGATGGTAGTGGACTTGATTTAATATTGGAACATGGTAGTTCTGTGAGTTGTATCTCCCTTTTTTCTTTTTTTCACCTCTCCCGGCTGCTTTTTCGCAGTGAGGAGATTAAATGCTGCTGGAGTATCCCATGAACCTCTCGAGACTCTTGTTACCTTCAGATCTTTTCTCAAATAACTGTTGCTTCCCGCTGAAGGTTTGGAGGGTGCTCGCGCTTCCTGCAGCCTGAAGACAAGACCATACACTCAACTGAGCTTCTCTGATGAGCCATTTGACATCATCTTCAGCCTGAAGGCTGTTGTTAAAAGGAAGTAACTGTTTCTTTTTTTCCTTCCCTGCTTTGTTCGAACTATGCAACATATTTTAATCAGTTCTTGCAGTTTAAATAAGGCAAAACGTTTCTAAATAAGTGACTAATTCTTTGATATATGCGAGCTTCCTTTTATTACAATGTAAAAAAATATTTTGATATATTTATTTAATTAGTAAGTAGTGAGAGGTTGTATTCTTGTAATTTTGAAGCAACCAGAATCTTCTCTTTAATAGAATGATTAAACATTGGGTTGCCACCTGTTCCGCTTTGCAAAAGACAGTCTCCTTATGGGCAGTTCTGTCCTATAGATCTTTGGAAAAATGACAAGTGCCCTGAGATTTTGGGACAAGATTATTGCTTATATTTTGTTTAGAAAATGTATAAAACAGTTATTCTGTATCTGAGACTTTTTTGTGTTATATGAAACAAAATTGGCAACTAAAATGTTATAATAATAAGATGGTACTAAGGCAAAGAAAAAAAAGTAAACTTCTGTTCTTTGTACTGGTCATAGATATGTTTTGCTTAGCATAACCATACATCTGTACTAAGAATGTCCCTCTCTGGGCATATGTTAGGGTGGCAACTCTATTTATATATGTTTTAAAGTTGTTGTTTGAGATTCTCCTCTGAGCTGAGAGGCTTTCTTTTTCTCCTCAGTAGAAAGCAAAAGAGAAAGGTCTCATTATGTCATGCATCAATCATTATTATTTAAATTAAAGCAAACTTTCTGCACTCTTATTACAAGGTATAAAGTAGCAGTACTTCTTCTTTCGGCTTTTCCCGGTTAGGGGTCACCACAGCGGATCACCTGTCCACTCATAATTGGCAGTAGAGTTTTACGGTGTTGAGTTGCCAGTCCGACGCCCAACTATCCACGGAAAGCACACACACACACACACACACACACACACACACACACACACACACACACACACACTCTCACTCACACCTAGGGCCAATTTAGAGTGTCCAATCCACCTACTGCATGTGGAAGGAAATCAGAGCACCCGGAGGAAACCCACGCGACCACAGGGAAGACATGCAGACTCTGCACAGAAAGCACCCCAGCTGAGAATTGAACCAGAGAACCTCTTGCTGTGAGGTGACAATGCTAACCGCTGCACCACCATGGCCGCCCTGTATAAAGTAGTACAAACTTAAATTTTTTTTCTAAAACATTTAATATAGTGCTACCTTTGTTATCTGTATTTTAATACTTATATAAGCTTAATAAATAGATTTGGTTCTTTCTAACTGTATATTTAAAAAGGATATATTTCTGGTTAAAAACTTGTATTACAGTAATTATTTTACTCTTTCTAGACTTATAGTCAAATATATATTTTTTTACATTAAATAGATTTTGGTTTGGCTTTATAGGATATATCTCTGTTAAATTCATATTATATCTTACAAATGATTGGTTTACTATAGCTCTTGCTTATGATAGTATCATTTAATTATTTAAAGGACAATATGAATATATACATTTATGCACTTACACTTTTAATTGTTTCCAAATAACTTTATTATACTACTTCTTATAAAATGTGAAGTATTCTTGTAAGTGAGTTGTTCTAATATAGATTTACTATTTTGGTAATAAAATAACTCTTTAGTATTAAAAAATAAATAATAACTTAATTTTAAATTCCTGATTATATTTCCACTTAATGCAGTACATAACTATGTATTAACTCTTACATTTTTTTGATAACTTTAGTTATAGAAATCTATTTTGCAATTATTGAAATTTCTCATTCTTATAGTACTACTAATTTATAATATTAGATTTGTTACCTTACACCATGTTATTTTTTTGTTAAAGTTCAATTTTAGTTATATTGTCTACATGTTAATTAAGCATAGATTATTTATTAACTTCTTCCCTTATATAACATAGACAGTATTATCCACATGCCATGTTTTTAATTATGAACTAGTTCATACTTAGGTGGAGCTTGACAGAAACATGCTGCTAGTAGGTTAGTCAATTTGGGTGATTAATGTCACTCAAATTAGGAGTTTATAACTCCAGGTGGGTTTTTGAGGGATTTAATGATATAAAACACTGTTACTACTTTTTGTTAGTTTTCTTTTTGATGTTCACTAAAACAAGTATAGAAAATTATTTATATATTCATGTCATTTCAATTTTAGATCTTCTTATCTTTGTTTCATATGTATTTCCAACATTTTGCTAGTTTTACCTCTTAGTTCTAAGTTTACAGAAAGCCTTTCAGTATATACTTCTCTTCAATACTCATACAATATGACTTTTTGCATTGTATTTCCTTAACATAAATGGTTTGAATGACTCTAACAAGGGAAGATCTTGAAATAAATATCTCCATTTAAATAACTCACAATTAGTCTTTCTGCAAGAAACTCATTGGTTAGAGGGTGATGTTTCCAAGTTAGAATCTAAATCCTTCTCAATACTCCATAGCTCTCAGCACTCTCACAAAAAGAGAGGTGTTGCAATACTTTGGAATATCAAATTACCACAACCTAAAATTATAGATTCATACAAAGATAATAAAGGTATGATAGTTTCAATTGTAATAGAGTTTAATAACTTAATCTTCACTCTAATTGGATTCCTGACTTTGGTCAAAGCTCAGCTCAGCAACATATAGATCATATTATTCAATTATCTAAAGGTAAAATTATATTTGCTGGGGACTTCAACTGCATTTTTGATAGTTCAGACTCTTCTTTTAAAGGTAACAGAAAAGTTTCAAGTTCAGCCAAACTCCTAAAATAATTTACAAATTCATTTTTATTGAAGGACATTGATAATTATGTGACACAAAATCATTAGGTTATACTTTCTTTTTACACAGACATAACTCATTCTCAAGAATAGACAGAGTCTTTATTTCCAGTGGTTTAACTGATTCTCTAAGTAATGTGAAAGTTATTACTTGTCCCATTTCAGATCATAACTCTATAACCTTTGATGTACATATTTATACATGTTACAATGTTCAGATAAAATGGATACCAGCATATATCACTAAATTAAAGGATTTTAACACCTTTATATTAGAGGACGTTCATAATTTTTTGGAAGTTAACGCCAATAATATTACATCTGAAATTTTCATCTGGGATGCCATGAAGGCGTATTTGTATGGCAGAATAATTAACTGGTATAAAAATACTCTTATGGGATAAATATTTAAAAGAGATACAATCTAAACTTGATACCTTGAATCTTGATTTATCAAAAAAACAACTAGACAAATCCAAATTGGAGGAAATAAAAATCCTAAACAAAAAATATCTTGAAATTTTAAACCATAAAACTATGATCAGTCTTGAAAAATTTAAATGTATTAATTTTTCAATAAATCCCAGATCTTTGAATATCTTAGCCAATAAAGTAAAAAGATTAAATAAATTTAATCATATTAAAGAAATATATTCACATCATAAGAAAGAAAGTATCTGACTTACATAACATATTAAATGAATTTATAAAATATTTCCTTAAGCTGAACCAAACTTCTGCTTTAATAAAGCCAAAGAAAAATATTCAAGCTTTTATTAATAAAAACATTAAAAAGAAATTAACAGAAGAACAAACCATTCTACTTCATAGTCAAATTACTTTAAAGGATATTCAAGAACAAATTAAAACACTCAAACAAAACAAAGCACCTGGTAATGATGGTATTATTCCAGAAATACACACAATTTTACTGAAAGAATTTCTAATATTGTTACTTTCAGTGTTTAACACAATACAAAATAATAATACCATCCCTCTGTCCTGGAAATATATACTTATCTCTCCCATTTTAAAGTCTGAAAATGACACTACTAAATGTAATTCATATAGACCTATATCATTATTAAACATGGATTATAAAATGTTTATGTTCATATATGCAAAAAGGCTTAAAAATTTTCTTTCCAACTTAGAAGAAAACCAAACAGGTTTCATAATGAATAGAACAACTTTTGGTAACATTAAAATAATAATAACCTTAATTGAATCAACTAAAAACTTAAAAAATAATTTAACTATAGTTAGTTTAGACATAAATTGTGCTTTTGACACAGTCAGTTGGGATTACCTTTTCACTGTCTTACAGGAGCTTAAGTTTTCAAACAATTTTATAAATCGTATCACCCAGTTATATGCAGGCTCTAAAGCATATGTCAAAATTGGTTCTAATATATCTCAGTCCATACCTATAACTAAAGGAACCAAACAAGTCTGTCCTTTGTCCCCTCTTTTATTTACTTTAGTTATGGAACCTTGTGCAAATCTGATTAGAGGAGATAGTAATATTAAAGGTTTCAATATAAGTCTTAATGAATCTTCAAAGATTCAGTTGTTTGCGGATGGCATTCAGATTACTTTGGGAGGTCTAAATCCAACAGTCCAGGAATTATTTGATGATTTAGACTAGTTTCAGAAAAACTCAGGTCTTAAATTTAACCATAACAAAACACAAATCCTGTTAACTGGCCCAAAAATACAATATTCAAAATGAATATGAAAGATATATACCTCAATCCCAACACATAAAATATTTAGGGATAATAATAGCTAGTAACATAAACGAAATACTAAAATTAAATTTTGAAAATTGCTTAATAGAAATAGACTAATACAGAAATGGTCTAAAATAAAATTCGCAATAGAAGAGAAACTATCTATTATAAAAATGATACTTCTTCCAAAAATCTTATATATAGTTCAGTCTATCTCCATCCCTCCACCTTATACAATAATCAGAAAGTTTAACATATGCTTAAAAAATTTCTTTGGAACACAATTAAACCCAGGATATCTTTATCATATCATATGTATAGCTGGAATAATGGAGGTATTGCATTTTCAAAATTTAGAAATATACTCAATTTCTACAGTTATTAAGACTGTTTTGTACCTTATTCATAGTAATTACTCAGGAAAATGGAAATATTTTATTTTATCTTCATCACAAAATTTAATTAATAATAATGATCTTCTTAAGTTAAATCTAGTAAAAAATTCATATGGAAGCTAAAGGAACATTTTACTCTTTGCCCTACCCTAAACTTTATATCAAACTGTGTCAATATTATTTTAAAATCCTTTAAAATTTTCATTCTTCGGTCTCAATCATACGATGCTTGGTTATTCCTTATTTTTCCTACAGCATACATGCAAGGAGTTATTTTCTCTACAAATTTTCACAAAATGTCAATATTTGAACAAAATTATTTCATTTATTAGCATCAAATGTTTAAGGATAGTGAATTGCAATCTATTGATGCTTTACTGATAGAGAATGATCTAGATTCATTATTATGGCTTGACTTACAAGAAGCCAGAAATTATATTAAAAATAGATTTGATATAATACCTTCTTCAGTTAAAAATGTAATTCCCAAACTTATTCATTCTTTCAAAGCTATTACACAACAAATAATTAAAATTAGCCTTTCAAATATATATAAAATTATCAACTCTGATCTTGCTATATTTCCTGATAATTATTGGAAATACTTCTCTAATATTAATGCTGCAGTTGTGGTGCTGCGGTAGCATTGTCGCCTCACAGTAAGACGTTGTCCTGTTTGATTCTCAGCTAGACCGTCTTCTGTGTGGAGTCATGCGTGAATGGGCGTACCTTCATTGAAGGTTGTGCATCAGGGCCGGCAACTCGGCACGTAAAAATCGACTGCCAATCATTAGCAGACTGGAGTTCCGCTGTGGTTGACCCTAACCGGGAAAAGCCGAAAGTCACAACACAACAACTTCTCTAATATTAATAATAATAACCCTTCAGATAAGGATAAATTGAATTTTCTTCAATCAGCAAGTAGAACTACATCTTCACTTAAATGGAGAATCTTTGCCTGGAGATTTTTAAATAGATCTTTCATTACCCCATATAGTGCTACCTTTGTTATCTGTATTTTAATACTTATATAAGCTTAATAAATAGATTTGGTTCTTTCTAACTGTATATTTAAAAAGGATATATTTCTGGTTAAAAACTTGTATTACAGTAATTATTTTACTCTTTCTAGACTTATAGTCAAATATATATTTTTTTACATTAAATAGATTTTGGTTTGGCTTTATAGGATATATCTCTGTTAAATTCATATTATATCTTACAAATGATTGGTTTACTATAGCTCTTGCTTATGATAGTATCATTTAATTATTTAAAGGACAATATGAATATATACATTTATGCACTTACACTTTTAATTGTTTCCAAATAACTTTATTATACTACTTCTTATAAAATGTGAAGTATTCTTGTAAGTGAGTTGTTCTAATATAGATTTACTATTTTGGTAATAAAATAACTCTTTAGTATTAAAAAATAAATAATAACTTAATTTTAAATTCCTGATTATATTTCCACTTAATGCAGTACATAACTATGTATTAACTCTTACATTTTTGATAACTTTAGTTATAGAAATCTATTTTGCAATTATTGAAATTTCTCATTCTTATAGTACTACTAATTTATAATATTAGATTTGTTACCTTACACCATGTTATTTTTTTGTTAAAGTTCAATTTTAGTTATATTGTCTACATGTTAATTAAGCATAGATTATTTATTAACTTCTTCCCTTATATAACATAGACAGTATTATCCACATGCCATGTTTTTAATTATGAACTAGTTCATACTTAGGTGGAGCTTGACAGAAACATGCTGCTAGTAGGTTAGTCAATTTGGGTGATTAATGTCACTCAAATTAGGAGTTTATAACTCCAGGTGGGTTTTTGAGGGATTTAATGATATAAAACACTGTTACTACTTTTTGTTAGTTTTCTTTTTGATGTTCACTAAAACAAGTATAGAAAATTATTTATATATTCATGTCATTTCAATTTTAGATCTTCTTATCTTTGTTTCATATGTATTTCCAACATTTTGCTAGTTTTACCTCTTAGTTCTAAGTTTACAGAAAGCGCCTTTCAGTATATACTTCTCTTCAATACTCATACAATATGACTTTTTTGCATTGTATTTCCCTTAACATAAATGGTTTGAATGACTCTAACAAGAGAAGATCTTGAAATAAATATCTCCATTTAAATAACTCACAATTAGTCTTTCTGCAAGAAACTCATTGGTTAGAGGGTGATGTTTCCAAGTTAGAATCTAAATCCTTCTCAATACTCCATAGCTCTCAGCACTCTCACAAAAAGAGAGGTGTTGCAATACTTTGGAATATCAAATTACCACAACCTAAAATTATAGATTCATACAAAGATAATAAAGGTATGATAGTTTCAATTGTAATAGAGTTTAATAACTTAATCTTCACTCTAATTGGATTCCTGACTTTGGTCAAAGCTCAGCTCAGCAACATATAGATCATATTATTCAATTATCTAAAGGTAAAATTATATTTGCTGGGGACTTCAACTGCATTTTTGATAGTTCAGACTCTTCTTTTAAAGGTAACAGAAAAGTTTCAAGTTCAGCCAAACTCCTAAAATAATTTACAAATTCATTTTTATTGAAGGACATTGATAATTATGTGACACAAAATCATTAGGTTATACTTTCTTTTTACACAGACATAACTCATTCTCAAGAATAGACAGAGTCTTTATTTCCAGTGGTTTAACTAATTCTCTAAGTAATGTGAAAGTTATTACTTGTCCCATTTCAGATCATAACTCTATAACCTTTGATGTACATATTTATACATGTTACAATGTTCAGATAAAATGGATACCAGCATATATCACTAAATTAAAGGATTTTAACACCTTTATATTAGAGGACGTTCATAATTTTTTGGAAGTTAACGCCAATAATATTACATCTGAAATTTTCATCTGGGATGCCATGAAGGCGTATTTGTATGGCAGAATAATTAACTGGTATAAAAATACTCTTATGGGATAAATATTTAAAAGAGATACAATCTAAACTTGATACCTTGAATCTTGATTTATCAAAAAAACAACTAGACAAATCCAAATTGGAGGAAATAAAAATCCTAAACAAAAAATATCTTGAAATTTTAAACCATAAAACTATGATCAGTCTTGAAAAATTTAAATTTATTAATTTTTCAATAAATCCCAGATCTTTGAATATCTTAGCCAATAAAGTAAAAAGATTAAATAAATTTAATCATATTAAAGAAATATATTCACATCATAAGAAAGAAAGTATCTGACTTACATAACATATTAAATGAATTTATAAAATATTTCCTTAAGCTGAACCAAACTTCTGCTTTAATAAAGCCAAAGAAAAATATTCAAGCTTTTATTAATAAAAACATTAAAAAGAAATTAACAGAAGAACAAACCATTCTACTTCATAGTCAAATTACTTTAAAGGATATTCAAGAACAAATTAAAACACTCAAACAAAACAAAGCACCTGGTAATGATGGTATTATTCCAGAAATACACACAATTTTACTGAAAGAATTTCTAATATTGTTACTTTCAGTGTTTAACACAATACAAAATAATAATACCATCCCTCTGTCCTGGAAATATATACTTATCTCTCCCATTTTAAAGTCTGAAAAAGACACTACTAAATGTAATTCATATAGACCTATATCATTATTAAACATGGATTATAAAATGTTTATGTTCATATATGCAAAAAGGCTTAAAAATTTTCTTTCCAACTTAGAAGAAAACCAAACAGGTTTCATAATGAATAGAACAACTTTTGGTAACATTAAAATAATAATAACCTTAATTGAATCAACTAAAAACTTAAAAAATAATTTAACTATAGTTAGTTTAGACATAAATTGTGCTTTTGACACAGTCAGTTGGGATTACCTTTTCACTGTCTTACAGGAGCTTAAGTTTTCAAACAATTTTATAAATCGTATCACCCAGTTATATGCAGGCTCTAAAGCATATGTCAAAATTGGTTCTAATATATCTCAGTCCATACCTATAACTAAAGGAACCAAACAAGTCTGTCCTTTGTCCCCTCTTTTATTTACTTTAGTTATGGAACCTTGTGCAAATCTGATTAGAGGAGATAGTAATATTAAAGGTTTCAATATAAGTCTTAATGAATCTTCAAAGATTCAGTTGTTTGCGGATGGCATTCAGATTACTTTGGGAGGTCTAAATCCAACAGTCCAGGAATTATTTGATGATTTAGACTAGTTTCAGAAAAACTCAGGTCTTAAATTTAACCATAACAAAACACAAATCCTGTTAACTGGCCCAAAAATACAATATTCAAAATGAATATGAAAGATATATACCTCAATCCCAACACATAAAATATTTAGGGATAATAATAGCTAGTAACATAAACGAAATACTAAAATTAAATTTTGAAAATTGCTTAATAGAAATAGACTAATACAGAAATGGTCTAAAATAAAATTCGCAATAGAAGAGAAACTATCTATTATAAAAATGATACTTCTTCCAAAAATCTTATATATAGTTCAGTCTATCTCCATCCCTCCACCTTATACAATAATCAGAAAGTTTAACATATGCTTAAAAAATTTCTTTGGAACACAATTAAACCCAGGATATCTTTATCATATCATATGTATAGCTGGAATAATGGAGGTATTGCATTTTCCAAATTTAGAAATATACTCAATTTCTACAGTTATTAAGACTGTTTTGTACCTTATTCATAGTAATTACTCAGGAAAATGGAAATATTTTATTTTATCTTCATCACAAAATTTAATTAATAATAATGATCTTCTTAAGTTAAATCTAGTAAAAAATTCATATGGAAGCTAAAGGAACATTTTACTCTTTGCCCTACCCTAAACTTTATATCAAACTGTGTCAATATTATTTTAAAATCCTTTAAAATTTTCATTCTTCGGTCTCAATCATACGATGCTTGGTTATTCCTTATTTTTCCTACAGCATACATGCAAGGAGTTATTTTCTCTACAAATTTTCACAAAATGTCAATATTTGAACAAAATTATTTCATTTATTAGCATCAAATGTTTAAGGATAGTGAATTGCAATCTATTGATGCTTTACTGATAGAGAATGATCTAGATTCATTATTATGGCTTGACTTACAAGAAGCCAGAAATTATATTAAAAATATATTTGATATAATACCTTCTTCAGTTAAAAATGTAATTCCCAAACTTATTCATTCTTTCAAAGCTATTACACAACAAATAATTAAAATTAGCCTTTCAAATATATATAAAATTATCAACTCTGATCTTGCTATATTTCCTGATAATTATTGGAAATACTTCTCTAATATTAATGCTGCAGTTGTGGTGCTGCGGTAGTTAATCGCCTCACAGTAAGACGTTGTCCTGTTTGATTCTCAGCTAGACCGTCTTCTGTGTGGAGTCATGCGTGAATGGGCGTACCTTCATTGAAGGTTGTGCATCAGGGCCGGCAACTCGGCACGTAAAAATCGACTGCCAATCATTAGCAGACTGGAGTTCCGCTGTGGTTGACCCTAACTGGGAAAAGCCGAAAGTCACAACACAACAACTTCTCTAATATTAATAATAATAACCCTTCAGATAAGGATAAATTGAATTTTCTTCAATCAGCAAGTAGAACTACATCTTCACTTAAATGGAGAATCTTTGCCTGGAGATTTTTAAATAGATCTTTCATTACCCCATATAGTGCTACCTTTGTTATCTGTATTTTAATACTTATATAAGCTTAATAAATAGATTTGGTTCTTTCTAACTGTATATTTAAAAGGATATATTTCTGGTTAAAAACTTGTATTACAGTAATTATTTTACTCTTTCTAGACTTATAGTCAAATATATATTTTTTTACATTAAATAGATTTTGGTTTGGCTTTATAGGATATATCTCTGTTAAATTCATATTATATCTTACAAATGATTGGTTTACTATAGCTCTTGCTTATGATAGTATCATTTAATTATTTAAAGGACAATATGAATATATACATTTATGCACTTACACTTTTAATTGTTTCCAAATAACTTTATTATACTACTTCTTATAAAATGTGAAGTATTCTTGTAAGTGAGTTGTTCTAATATAGATTTACTATTTTGGTAATAAAATAACTCTTTAGTATTAAAAAATAAATAATAACTTAATTTTAAATTCCTGATTATATTTCCACTTAATGCAGTACATAACTATGTATTAACTCTTACATTTTTTTGATAACTTTAGTTATAGAAATCTATTTTGCAATTATTGAAATTTCTCATTCTTATAGTACTACTAATTTATAATATTAGATTTGTTACCTTACACCATGTTATTTTTTTGTTAAAGTTCAATTTTAGTTATATTGTCTACATGTTAATTAAGCATAGATTATTTATTAACTTCTTCCCTTATATAACATAGACAGTATTATCCACATGCCATGTTTTTAATTATGAACTAGTTCATACTTAGGTGGAGCTTGACAGAAACATGCTGCTAGTAGGTTAGTCAATTTGGGTGATTAATGTCACTCAAATTAGGAGTTTATAACTCCAGGTGGGTTTTTGAGGGATTTAATGATATAAAACACTGTTACTACTTTTTGTTAGTTTTCTTTTTGATGTTCACTAAAACAAGTATAGAAAATTATTTATATATTCATGTCATTTCAATTTTAGATCTTCTTATCTTTGTTTCATATGTATTTCCAACATTTTGCTAGTTTTACCTCTTAGTTCTAAGTTTACAGAAAGCGCCTTTCAGTATATACTTCTCTTCAATACTCATACAATATGACTTTTTTGCATTGTATTTCCCTTAACATAAATGGTTTGAATGACTCTAACAAGAGAAGATCTTGAAATAAATATCTCCATTTAAATAACTCACAATTAGTCTTTCTGCAAGAAACTCATTGGTTAGAGGGTGATGTTTCCAAGTTAGAATCTAAATCCTTCTCAATACTCCATAGCTCTCAGCACTCTCACAAAAAGAGAGGTGTTGCAATACTTTGGAATATCAAATTACCACAACCTAAAATTATAGATTCATACAAAGATAATAAAGGTATGATAGTTTCAATTGTAATAGAGTTTAATAACTTAATCTTCACTCTAATTGGATTCCTGACTTTGGTCAAAGCTCAGCTCAGCAACATATAGATCATATTATTCAATTATCTAAAGGTAAAATTATATTTGCTGGGGACTTCAACTGCATTTTGATAGTTCAGACTCTTCTTTTAAAGGTAACAGAAAAGTTTCAAGTTCAGCCAAACTCCTAAAATAATTTACAAATTCATTTTTATTGAAGGACATTGATAATTATGTGACACAAAATCATTAGGTTATACTTTCTTTTTACACAGACATAACTCATTCTCAAGAATAGACAGAGTCTTTATTTCCAGTGGTTTAACTGATTCTCTAAGTAATGTGAAAGTTATTACTTGTCCCATTTCAGATCATAACTCTATAACCTTTGATGTACATATTTATACATGTTACAATGTTCAGATAAAATGGATACCAGCATATATCACTAAATTAAAGGATTTTAACACCTTTATATTAGAGGACGTTCATAATTTTTTGGAAGTTAACGCCAATAATATTACATCTGAAATTTTCATCTGGGATGCCATGAAGGCGTATTTGTATGGCAGAATAATTAACTGGTATAAAAATACTCTTATGGGATAAATATTTAAAAGAGATACAATCTAAACTTGATACCTTGAATCTTGATTTATCAAAAAAACAACTAGACAAATCCAAATTGGAGGAAATAAAATCCTAAACAAAAATATCTTGAAATTTTAAACCATAAAACTATGATCAGTCTTGAAAAATTTAAATTTATTAATTTTTCAATAAATCCCAGATCTTTGAATATCTTAGCCAATAAAGTAAAAAGATTAAATAAATTTAATCATATTAAAGAAATATATTCACATCATAAGAAAGAAAGTATCTGACTTACATAACATATTAAATGAATTTATAAAATATTTCCTTAAGCTGAACCAAACTTCTGCTTTAATAAAGCCAAAGAAAAATATTCAAGCTTTTATTAATAAAAACATTAAAAAGAAATTAACAGAAGAACAAACCATTCTACTTCATAGTCAAATTACTTTAAAGGATATTCAAGAACAAATTAAAACACTCAAACAAAACAAAGCACCTGGTAATGATGGTATTATTCCAGAAATACACAAAATTTTACTGAAAGAATTTCTAATATTGTTACTTTCAGTGTTTAACACAATACAAAATAATAATACCATCCCTCTGTCCTGGAAATATATACTTATCTCTCCCATTTTAAAGTCTGAAAAGACACTACTAAATGTAATTCATATAGACCTATATCATTATTAAACATGGATTATAAAATGTTTATGTTCATATATGCAAAAAGGCTTAAAAATTTTCTTTCCAACTTAGAAGAAAACCAAACAGGTTTCATAATGAATAGAACAACTTTTGGTAACATTAAAATAATAATAACCTTAATTGAATCAACTAAAAACTTAAAAATAATTTAACTATAGTTAGTTTAGACATAAATTGTGCTTTTGACACAGTCAGTTGGGATTACCTTTTCACTGTCTTACAGGAGCTTAAGTTTTCAAACAATTTTATAAATCGTATCACCCAGTTATATGCAGGCTCTAAAGCATATGTCAAAATTGGTTCTAATATATCTCAGTCCATACCTATAACTAAAGGAACCAAACAAGTCTGTCCTTTGTCCTCTTTTATTTACTTTAGTTATGGAACCTTGTGCAAATCTGATTAGAGGAGATAGTAATATTAAAGGTTTCAATATAAGTCTTAATGAATCTTCAAAGATTCAGTTGTTTGCGGATGGCATTCAGATTACTTTGGGAGGTCTAAATCCAACAGTCCAGGAATTATTTGATGATTTAGACTAGTTTCAGAAAAACTCAGGTCTTAAATTTAACCATAACAAAACACAAATCCTGTTAACTGGCCCAAAAATACAATATTCAAAATGAATATGAAAGATATATACCTCAATCCCAACACATAAAATATTTAGGGATAATAATAGCTAGTAACATAAACGAAATACTAAAATTAAATTTTGAAAATTGCTTAATAGAAATAGACTAATACAGAAATGGTCTAAAATAAAATTCGCAATAGAAGAGAAACTATCTATTATAAAAATGATACTTCTTCCAAAAATCTTATATATAGTTCAGTCTATCTCCATCCCTCCACCTTATACAATAATCAGAAAGTTTAACATATGCTTAAAAATTTCTTTGGAACACAATTAAACCCAGGATATCTTTATCATATCATATGTATAGCTGGAATAATGGAGGTATTGCATTTTCCAAATTTAGAAATATACTCAATTTCTACAGTTATTAAGACTGTTTTGTACCTT
This sequence comes from Protopterus annectens, assembly GCF_019279795.1. Taxonomy (NCBI): domain Eukaryota; kingdom Metazoa; phylum Chordata; order Ceratodontiformes; family Protopteridae; genus Protopterus; species Protopterus annectens. The sequence continues at coordinate 1,338,510,286 of NC_056741.1, forward strand.
ATTCATAGTAATTACTCAGGAAAATGGAAATATTTTATTTTATCTTCATCACAAAATTTAATTAATAATAATGATCTTCTTAAGTTAAATCTAGTAAAAAATTAATATGGAAGCTAAAGGAACATTTTACTCTTTGCCCTACCCTAAACTTTATATCAAACTGTGTCAATATTATTTTAAAATCCTTTAAAATTTTCATTCTTCGGTCTCAATCATACGATGCTTGGTTATTCCTTATTTTTCCTACAGCATACATGCAAGGAGTTATTTTCTCTACAAATTTTCACAAAATGTCAATATTTGAACAAAATTATTTCATTTATTAGCATCAAATGTTTAAGGATAGTGAATTGCAATCTATTGATGCTTTACTGATAGAGAATGATCTAGATTCATTATTATGGCTTGACTTACAAGAAGCCAGAAATTATATTAAAAATAGATTTGATATAATACCTTCTTCAGTTAAAAATGTAATTCCCAAACTTATTCATTCTTTCAAAGCTATTACACAACAAATAATTAAAATTAGCCTTTCAAATATATATAAAATTATCAACTCTGATCTTGCTATATTTCCTGATAATTATTGGAAATACTTCTCTAATATTAATGCTGCAGTTGTGGTGCTGCGGTAGCGTTGTCGCCTCACAGTAAGACGTTGTCCTGTTTGATTCTCAGCTAGACCGTCTTCTGTGTGGAGTCATGCGTGAATGGGCGTACCTTCATTGAAGGTTGTGCATCAGGGCCGGCAACTCGGCACGTAAAAATCGACTGCCAATCATTAGCAGACTGGAGTTCCGCTGTGGTGGACCCTAACCGGGAAAAGCCGAAAGTCACAACACAACAACTTCTCTAATATTAATAATAATAACCCTTCAGATAAGGATAAATTGAATTTTCTTCAATCAGCAAGTAGAACTACATCTTCACTTAAATGGAGAATCTTTGCCTAGAGATTTTTAAATAGATCTTTCATTACCCCATATAACATAATAAGATGTATAAGGAAAATATTCTCTGCTGGAGATGTATGAAGGTTCAGAATGCTGATTGGGCACACTTTTTTTATGATTGTTTACATTTGAAAAAATTCTAGGAATATATTAATAATTTCTTGCAAGCAATTTTTTCTGATAATTTTCACCTTACCAAATCATTAGTTTTATTTAATTCCCCAATCCCAACATGTGTTAAATCTAGTAAATATTTGCTTTTTTGGTCTGTGCTGTCCATAGCCAGGAAAGAAATTACTAGGAATTGGAAATCAACTCCTTCCTTTCAAACTTTAAAGATCTTTTCTTGGAGGTATCAAAGTTAGAATCAATGATAATTAAATCTAGATCTTCTAGGAATACAGTAGTGTATACCCAGTGGTTGTGAACATAATACAATTATTAGAAAATTAATAAAACTGTCAATCTGATCTTATTAACTTGTTTTCAATTAACACATCTACCAGTAGTATAGTGGACATCGATGTACATAGTTCATTGTTTTTTATTTGAGTTTTTATTAATGTTTTAGTCTTTTTTTATCTTCAATATCAAAAAAGTGAACAGTTCTTTCTTTTAATAATTGTATTTTTATGAAATTATTTTAATAAAATTTATTTAAAAAAAAAAAGAAAAAAATCCTGTAACTAAGCTTAGGTTAAACAGTTTGTGTAGAGGTTCTGAGAGGGACTGTTTACTAAATATCCAGGTATGTTTCCAGGTCGGTTTTAGAAGGTCTCTGGTTCTGAGATAACAGAAGAGCTCATGGTAATTGTCGGCTCCGTAGAAGCGAGCAACTCTGGAGTCAACACTGTCGGTGCCAGGAGAACCAGAACAGAAGACTCTAAGAGCTCTGAGGAGGTTAGAGGAGGAGTAGTCAATGGGGTGAAGGAAGATGTTTTGGTACCAAGACCAGAAGGAATTGGTATCATAGGTGGACGTGAAAGCCATCTAGCCCATAAAATATTATTCACCAGCCTCTCCATGTTCAGTTCTGTAAGGCTTTTGGTGGAGCAGAAGGATGAAGCTGAAGGAGACTTTGGCCTCTGCAAAATCAATTCTGGTAATTCCCCAGCAAAAGGACCAATTGAAGGGGAGTAAGATGTTCTAGATCTAACAGTTGTAGTCAATGCAACAGAAGCCAAATCCTGTGCTGAGGCCTTTGGCATTGAAGGGCTCACAATTGTAGTTGGTGCCAAAACTGAAGTTGTCAGTACCAAAGTCTCAGAGAGGCTTTTGGTTTCAAGGGAACAGCTGGAACCGAGCTCTTCAATTTTTTGGCTTTTGGAACCAACGGGGAGGTCAGAACCAAAGAACTGCATTTTTTACCTTTCTCAGTAGAGAAGAGAGAGAGAGAGAGAGAGGGAAACTATCAACAGTGATAGTGGGGAAGTACACATATGTGTAAAAAGGGGAAAGGTATCAACAATAATGCTAGCAGAAGTACACTAAGTGTAAAAATAAGTAAGGCAGAAACATATTGACAGAAACTGCAATGCAAGGAGAAACATTTTACCTAAATTTAGTAGTGCTCGAGAGTAATAGCTAGACACGGCCATTTCTGAATGAAGCAAACGAGATCTGAGGTAACAGAGAGAGGAATTCTGGGTAGAGGTAAAGCTCAAGAGTTTTTGGCTGGCATGAACTGAAGTAACAGCCAAGTTAGTTCTGATATCAGAACCAAGCCCATCTGTCATAGCTGGAATGAAGTTTGACAACATCAGATCTAAATTTAAAAGTCAGAATCTCTCCTTGACTAACCAAATTATTGAGCATCAGTCCTAATAAGGTTATGATAGCATACTTGACAAGATCAGTTTTAATATGTTCCATAATTTTGCAGATCAGGCTTGTCTGGCTGATGAGTTTATAATTTCTGGAGTCCATGGAAGGGCCACCCTTCTGGATGGGCATCAGGGTGGTGATGCACCATAATTCAGGAAAAAATCCTGTAGCTAAGCTTAGGTTAAACAGTTTGTGGAGAGGTTCTGAGAGGGACTGTTTGTTAAACATCCAAGTATGTTTTCAGGTCTCATTAAAGAAGTATTTTTGGTCTTTGATAACACCTTCAGAACATGATCCTTGGTGATAGAGTGTGTAAAAGAGTTTAGGATATGTAGAGATTGGATAGATGTTTCAGGGTTAAAATTTACACTGAATTTGTTAGTAGAATATTGGCAATGTCTACTGGGTTGGAGTGGGTGGTACCATTTATAATAAGTTGTGCTTTGTTAGTTACTGTCCCTTATTTTCTTAATGTAGCTAAATAAGGATTTGTAATTATCTTTAACTTCAGTAGCTAACTTAAATTCATGGGTGGCTTTACTAGTCCTAATAGTTTTATTTATTTACTTACACATTGTAGACTGTGTTAGTTCCAGTGGGTCTATATTATTTAATTGAAACTCCAATTCTGTGAATACCTATTCATTAACCCCTATTCAGCGAACTACGCTTTTATTGAATGCACAAATCAGAGAATGTTTCCCCAGGTAACTAATTTAGTAGACCAACATACCGAATAATATACACTGCAGTGTAACAAACCCACCAAATGGGAGCTGTGTCCCCACATTTCCCACTTGTATATATCAACTCCGAGATTGCACTACAGTGGGGAAAGGTCATATTTCCACATGTTGGCCAACTAACTCAGTGCTCTGGGAAAAATGTTTGATGATCTGAATGTTCGATAAAAGGACGCTTACTGAATAGGGATCTATGAATAGATATTTGCGGAAATGGAGTTTTGATGATTTAATATAGACCCAGTTCCAATAGGCCAGTGTTTTTTTTCCAGCGAAGGCCCGAAGTGGCTTTTATACTGACTAGAGGAAACGTGCTCAGGACAACAGAAAACTTCCTCTGCTCTTTTTGATAAGTGCTGTAGGATCTTCTGCTTCCATCTGAGTAACTACCGCCTCAGGCAGATGGATGTCAGTTTAACATTTCATCTGAAGAATGATACATTCAGGATTGCAGTACCCTCCTTATGCTGCAGTGCAGAGTCACTACTGGAAATTAATCCATCTGCCTAGTGTGGGAATAGACCCCACAGCCTTCTGATCTATCAGCACCAAAGATTCATGCACTGTCTGTTGAGCTACTGAGACTGCTGTCCAAAACTTTTTGATACTGTCCTTGTCATGCAGAATTTTGAATTTGTCATGTAATTTGAGATTTATTTTTCTGTTATAAAATTTGTTTATGTTGTTGGAACACCATTGTTTTTGAATTTCCCATTACATGTTACTCTATCTAGGACTGACAACTCTATACAATTATCTAAGTGAGTATAGAATACTTTTGTGTAGCTTACTGCTATGTCAACATCAGAGCTGGTATTGACATAGGCAAACTCTGAGATCTTATCATAGAATTTTTTGCATGTTGAACTAAACTAGAGAGATATTTGTTTCAGAGACTTTGGAGATTTTGAAAAAAAAATTCCACATGTTTATGGTCTGACTTAGCTAGAAGGACAGGTCAGGATGATAATGTATTTAGAGTCTACATTTCTGAGAACCAGATTTAGAATAATGTGACATCTAGTAAGTTTATAAACTATTTGTTCCAGGGAGCTTTTATTGAGTCCAATAACTTCTAGGTATACCCTACATTGGAGGTACTTGCGCTTCAGTTAATTTGGGTATAGTAAAAGTTTCCCAAAGTAACCAGCCATTGGGGATGCACAAGCCAGTGTATTTCTTCGTGCTGGTCCCAAGCCCGGATAAATGGGGAGGGTTACATCAGGAAGAGCATCTGGTGTAAAACCTGTGGCAATTGACATATGTGGACAAAAACACAGATTTCCATACCAGATTGGTCGAGGCCCGGGTTAATAACAATGACTGTCACCAGTACTGTTAGCCAACAGGGTGCTGGCAGATATTGGGCTACTGTTGGCTGAAGGAGAAGAAGAGAGGAGATGGCATGCCCAAAGGCAGGAAGAGAGGAGGAAGGTTAGGAGTGTAGTAGTGAGGGTAGGAGCTTTGAATGCTGGAAGTATGATTGGTATAGGGAGAGAGCTAGCTGATATAATGGAGAGAAGGAAGGTTGATATATTGTGGTGCAAGAGAGCAGATGGAAGGGAAGTAAGGCCAGGTGTATAGGAGGCGGGTTCAAATTGTTCTATTATGGCATGGATGGCAGGAAAAATGGGTTAGGGGTTATTCTGAAGGAACAGTATGCCAAGAGTGTTTTGAAGGTGAAAAGAGTGTTGGATAGAGTGATATTTATGAAGCTGGAAATTGATGGTGTAATGATGAATGTTGTTAGTGCAAGTTGGGTGTGCGATGGATGAGAAAGAAAAATTTTGGAGTGAGTTGGATGAAATTGCGGTGAGTGCACCCAAAGGTGAGAGAGTGGTGATTGGAGCAGATTTCAATGAGCATGTTGGTGAAGGAATGAGGAAGTGATAGGTAAGTATGGTGTTAAGGAGAGGAATGCAGAAGGTCAGATGATAGTGGATTTTGCGAAAAGGATGGACATGGCTGTGGTGAATATGTATTTTAAAAAGAGGGAGGAGCATAGGGTGACATACAAGAGTGGAGGAAGATGCGCACAGGTGGATTATATCCTATGCAGGAGGGCCAGTCTGAAGGAGATTGGAGACTGTAAAGTGGTGACAGGGGAAAGTGTAGTTGGGCAGCATAGAATGGTGGTCTGTAGGATGATGTTGGTGATCAAGAAGAGGAGGAGGAGTGTGAGAGCAGTGCCAAGGATTAAATGGTGGAAGTTGAAACAGGGTGATTGTGAGGTGGAGTTCAGGGAAGAGTTAAGACAGGCACTGGGGGGCAGTGAAGAGTTACCAAATATCTGGTTGACTACAGCAGAGCTGGTAAGGGAGACAGCTAGAAAGCTGCTTGGTGAGACATCTGGACAGAGTAATGAGGTCAAGGAGACCTGGTGGTGGAATGAGGAAGCACAGTAGAGTATACAGAGGAACAGGCTGGTGAAGAAGAAGTGGGATTGTCAAAGAGATGAAGAAAGTAGACAGGAGTATAAGGAGATGAGGCGCATGGCAAAGAGAGAGGTGGCGAAGGCTAAGGATAAGGCATATGGAGAGTTGTATGAATGGTTGGACACTAAAGAGAGAGAAAAGGACCTGTACCAATTAGCTAGACAGAGGGATTGAGCTGAGAAAGATATGCAGCAGGTAAGGGTGATAAAGGATAGTGAGGGTAACGTACTTACAAGTGAGGAGTGTGTGTTGAGCAGATGGAAAGATTACTTTGAGGGGCTGATGAATGAAGAGAATTATAGAGAGAGAAGGTTGGATGATGTGGGGATAGTGACTCAGGAAGTGAAACAGATTAGCAAGGAGGAAGTAAGGACAGCTATGAAGAGAATGAAGAATGGAAAGGCTGTTGGCCCAGATGACATGCCAGTGGAAGCATGGAGATGCTTAGGAGAAATGGCAGTGGAGTTTTTAACCAGATTGTTTAATGAAATCTTGGAAAGTCAGAGCATGCCTGAGGAGTGGAGAAAAAGTGTTTTGGTACCTATCTTTAAGAATAAGATCATGTGCAGAGCTGTAGTAACTACAGAGGGATAAAATTGATCAGTCATAGCTTGAAGTTATGGGAAAGAGTAGGTGAAGCTAGGTTAAGAAGGGAGGTGATGATTAGTGCTCAGCAGTATGGTTTCATGCCAGGAAAGAGCACTACAGGTGCGGTGTTTGCTCTGAGAGTGTTGATGGAGAAATATAGAAAAGGTTAGAAAGAGTTGCATTGTGTCTTTGTGGACTTAGAGAAAGCATATGACAGGGTACCTAGGGAGGAGTTGTGGTATTGTATGAGGATGTCAGGAGTGGCAGAGAAGTATGTATGAGTGGTACAGGATATGTACGAGGGTAGTTTGACAATGGTGAGGTCTACAGTGGGAGTGACGGATGTGTTTAAGGTGGAGGTGGGATTAAATCAAGGATCAGGTCTGAGCCCTTTCTTATTTGCAGTGGTGATGGACAGGTTGACAGACGAAATCATACAGGAGGCTCCATGGACTATGATGTTTGCAGATGACATTGCGATCTGTAGTGAGAGTAGGGACCAGGTTGAGGAGACACTGGAGAGGTGGAGATATGCTCTGGAGAGGAGAGGAATGAAGGTCAGCAGGACTAAGACAGAATATGTGTGTGAATGAGAGGGAGGATAGAGGAATGGTGAGGATGCAGGGAGTAGGGTTGGCGAAGGTGGATGAGTTCAAGTACTTGGGATCAACAGTTCAGAGTAATGGTGAGTGTGGAACAGAGGTGAAGAAGAGAGTACAGGCAGGGTGGAATGGGTGGAGAATAATGTCAGGAGTGATTTGTGACAGACGGGTACCAGTAAGAGTGAAAGGGAAGGTCTACAAGAGGGTAGTGAGACCGGCTATGTTATATGGGTTGGAGATGGTGGCATTGACAAAAAGGCAAGAGTCAGAGCTGGACATAGCAGAGTTAAAGATGTTAAGATTTGCACTGGGTGTGACGAGGATGGACAAGATTAGGAATCAGTATATTAGTGGATTAGCTCAGGTTGGACGGTTTGAAGACAAAGCCAGAGAGACGAGATTGCGTTGGTTTGGACGTGCTGAGGAGGTATGCTGGGTATATTGGGAAAAGGATGCTAAGGATGGAGCTACCAGGTAAGAGGAAAAGAGGACAGCCTAAGATTAGGTTTATGTATGTGGTGAGAGAGGACATGCAGGTGGTTGGTGTGACAGAGCAAGATGCAGAGGACAAGAAGAAATGGAAACAGATGATTTGCTGTGGCGACCCCTAATGGGAACAGCTGAAAGAGAAGAAGAAAAGTTTCCCAAAGTAATGAAATGTTTGTTATTAAGAAGTTCTTTAGAGTACTTTGGACTCTAACATGGTCACCATGGGACATGGTGTCCTGTAACAAGCTATGACTTGTTAGTTTTTTTGTTTTGTTTTGTTTTTTTACTTATGGTGATTAGGAGTTTAATGTGCTCTGTTTGTGGGACTCTTGAAATCTGCCTGGAGATTAAATAATCCCTGACAAATATGGAGAAGTCACCACAATTACCATCAGGCCTGAAAGCATCATAAGCACAAAACAAAGGTATGGACAGAGTATCCTCTTTAAATTTAAAACCAGTCTCAGTAATTACACAAACTTAGATGTATTCCAGTTGTAAGAGGGTCACAAGATTGAACACTTTATTGTTGAGACTTCCGGGATTGAGAAGAGCCACCTTAATGTCATGTAATGGACTTTGGTGTGATTAGTATATTGGAATATTACTAATTGGACTAGGTCTAAAAATGGCACTAAGAGGGCAGTAAATGCATTTAGCCGGCATGCAGAAGCCTTGGAATGAGAGGTGCAGGTCATCCTTTGTGAAACAAGGTGAACTGTCATTTATCTTATCCCATGGTGACATGTCTATGTGGACTGCCCTAGAATGACTCCAACTATTCATTCAATTGTTGGAGCCAATTATCTTTTCCTTATGCCAAGGCATCATTGTGTGTGTGTGTGTGTGTGTGTGTGTGTGTGTGTGTGTGTGTGTGTGTGTGTGTGTGTGTGTGTGTGTGTGAGATGCTCACTGTTTATTGGTTTATGTGAGAGGAATTCCTTATAAAAGTGTGTGAGACTGCAATGTTTGTCTTTAAAGAGAATTGTTGGACCATGGAAAGCACTGTCAGAGAATATAGAAATAGTATTTGGATATTTGTCTTGTATGATTGTTTACTCCTTGCCTGCTGTCTAGCAAGCCTCCCCTTAATCAGATTACACTGTATTGAGGGGAAAGCCTTCATCCACTTAGACATAAGGGTGCTTTGTGACTTCACTGACATCTCAATCAGTAAGAGCATTTTTCATTTTTAGTGTAACCAGTCCTCTGGTGGTGACATGGGTATTTGCTTCATCACAGTAGCCGCCTATGTCCCCATGTCCATGCATGCAACCTCCCACACCTGCATTAACAAGAGCTACAGCCACTGGCTTTGATGGCCACACTCACATTTTTCCACATCAGTCCCCCACTTTATGATGGGCCTCTACTCTCCAGTCAAGATTCTATCATTGGAGCCATGTTAAGAGCTGTGTGGGAGCCACTGCCCTAACCTTCCCCCACCAGGATGGGCACACCTATCCACCTCTCCTGCACCATCAAGTGCTTTAACTGCTTCTTTTGGGTCTTGTTGTCCATTGTCAGATTCATCTAGTCCACCTGATCCTTCATGAGCTTTGGTTCATCCATGAGGTTTGTTCTTTTTTCAAGACCATGAAAGTTTGGAGCAGTGATGCTTCTGTTTCCACCTGCTGGAGAACAAGCTTAGGTGGGGTAAACATTATGCTCAGTGCTGTTTGGAAGTTTCCTGTAAGAAGGTAGCTTTCTTTTCCAAGGAGATTTGTGCTATGGCTAACCAACTGGCAAGGCACTTTGGGGTGGTGGAGATACTGAGTAGTCCAGCCTGTCTTGCCACACAGAAGATAATTTCATCAAAGAATGTGAAGTCACATTCAGTTCTTCACTAAAGTGTCATCATCAGATCTAGTTTTCTACCCAAGGTGCTTCATGGGGGAAGCCTTTTGTTTGGCTAATGATACCATAAAGTTAGATCCTGTGTCTGACTTGCCTGATTACTCTGAGTTTGTTTTCCTCATTTCAGGTATTTGCCAGGCAACTTGAAGTCTTGACCATTGCACCACACATGCTTGTCTGGAGATCTTGGGGAATATTTTGAATCAGATCACCACATCATCTTTGCAGTCTAATGTTTTCCATACCCCCTTAAGGAGCCCTAGTTACCCCACTTTCTGGAAACACCTTCCTTGGACCTTTATGGCTTTTGATAGTTACAGTCTTATCTCAAAAACTTCTTTTTTGCTAGGAAGGTTTGGAAGAAAGTGTTTTATGTTACTCTTATTTTAAAGAATATGAGTTCTGTGATCCTTTTCAGATCCATCACACTAATAAGACAGTTTTCGCTTGGGATTTCAGTGAGTTGGTTTTGGCATAAGATCAACAGTTTTATCTGGTCTTGATTCCCCTTGATTTTACAACAACTTGTGACATGGTGGATCTTGGGTCATGCCAGAGCATCATTTTGATATCTCAGGAATTGTTCTTAGTGATTTAACTCTTTCCTCTCTTCTTGTTCACAGAGAATTTGTATCTAGCATTAATTCTTCCTTGACTTTCCTTGTAGACTGTGTTGTACTGCAGGGTCCCATTTTGGTTATGATTCTTTTCACCACATACTTCTGCAACTGGGAGATCTTATTAGAGGGAAAGCACTGCAGTTTCAGTACCAACAGTGTCAGTGATGCAACATGTAGCAGACTCATCTTTGCTATAGAAGACTGTGGGCTGAATTCTCACAATAGTTAGCTCAATTATTGACACTAAGTGCAGCATAATACTCCTGAGTATGTCATTGTTTGGTTGAGATGAAAAACTGAGGTCCCATCTGTTTGATTTGGTGGTAGCTCAGGTGGATATAGAAAATCCCACGGCACGTATCGAAAAGCCTAGGGGTACTTTATTTAACAAAACAGAAAATACATTATGTCCATGTTTACAAAAATGTATTTACAGGCACATATATATATATATATATATATATATATATATACACACACACACACACACACACACACACACACACACACACACACTTCAATTTTTTCCTATTTGTCATTTTTCTTATAACATCCTTTTTGTTATTCTTCCATAACTGACCCCCACTCCTTCTTCTACAAACATAAACTAATTTTTCACAATATATCTGCAAAAATCCATTTTCCGTTAAACAAAATTGCATTCAGTCTTTCATTCCAAATAACCAATATTACATAAAATATATTCTCATCTGCCCTTCTTACATATTCTTTCTTCTTGTTCTTCTAATATCCATATATAATTATATTCATAGCTATGTTGTTTATGCAATTACTATTTTCAAAACATTTTTATTCAAACAACTTTTCCAGAGTTTCACCACTCTTTTACATTAAAAAACATGCTCTGTTGTCTCTTCCTCCCCACAAAGTAAACACACTCTTTCAACTTTCCTTTTATATAACATATTCCCCTTTACTGGTAACTTATTTATTACTAGTTTCCACAGGAAATCCTGACACTCTACTATTTTGGTACTCCGATGTTTCTTACTTTAATGGCTTTAATCACTTAATCTGGAAAAATTTCCCATGGATTTGCATAATAATGTTGTTTCATCCTTCTATCTTTCTGTACATCATCATTTTTTATTTACCATGTTAATATTTTTTCTTGATAATTTTTAATTTCTTCATTCATATATTCCTTTTATCTTTTTATTTTCTTCATTGCCCATAACTTTTTGTACTTATATTTTCGCTATTCATTTCACATTCTCATTTCCTTCCTTTACCCACTTTAAACCTCTATACCAGTTTATGCAAAATAAACAACCCCAATCCCCCTTCATCTTCATTCATATACAACATACCTCTTTTTACTGGGTTTAATTTTGAATCCCATATGAAAGAAAATGCCATTTGCACAATTTCCTTTTCATATTTTTCTGGGATCATATAAAGATTTGACATATATGCTTTTTTTCCATAATACAGAATTCACCAAATAAAGCTTTTTTATGAATGCTACTCTATGCATCTTCCATTAAAGATATTTTTTTTTTCATTTCTTTCATCAAACCCTCCCATTTCCCCCAAATTTTATCCCTAGCAAAACGCTTCATTCATTGAAAAATATACTGACAATTTCCACCACATCATCCAAACTCTTACATTATCTTTATTGAATGTGATTTTTATTTCCTTTGAACACCCATTCAGACAAACCAACACTTCCTCATATATATTTTGTTCTTAGCCACTACAACTGCATCATCAGCATATGTCAAAATTACTGGAATTGTCACCTCCTTTTGTATCACATATCTAGTATATTTCATTTTATAAGCTACTTCACTTACTATCACATTCATTCTCAAATCAAACAATATTCCACTCATGGAACATCATTGCCTTTATACCACACTTCATGCATATATTTCTTTACTCAGCCACCCATTCACTAACACTCTCACTCTATTATTTTGACATGCTGACATACATATTTTCCTAATTCTTTTACCTGTTCCATACTTCTCCATAACATCCCGCAAAGCATTGTGTCCTGCTGTATCAAATGCCTTAAAATATCATATCACCTACTATAAGTTTCACATCCTCCCTTTTACTTTTGATATCATCTACAATTTATTTCATAACTAATTACAGTTCTTGGTATCCATTCCCTTTTATGCTCTACATACTTTCTTCCATGATATCACTCAGCCTTCCTTTCATTCTCCTCTGTATTATTCTCATAAAAATTATAATCTGTGCTATTTAGTGTGATGGGTCCCCAGTTTTTTATTTTAGTTTTCTAATCTTTCTTCCTTATACTTTCTAGTATCCCACTACATTACTCTTCATAAATAAACCTTTCCTTCAACCATTCATTCAGTACATTTACAAAGTGATCTGTATGCCAATCCCATTAATTTCCTGTGTATTCCATTACTCTATACCATCCATCATACTGAATCAATATTTACTTTCCTAAATAGGAATTTATTTTTCCAATTCTTCTTTAACCCTTTTCTTCTTTCTTTTCTTTTTACTTTCCATACTCTTATTTTCCTTCGTTTTACTCTTGTACCTTTTCCACATGCTGTACTACAACACTCATAATTTTCTCTTCTGTTTTTTACCTTTCCTTTTACATTTTTCGTTTCCCTCATTAAGTTAATATTCTCCTTTACCATTTTATCCGAATATGTGGATACCTCCTCCCTTCTAAATAATATCTCTTCCTAAAAAGTAATGCCTTATTTTTTCTCAATTTATTTTATATGTTTATCTTTCCATATCATAATACTCTCTTGTATTATTCAACAAATTCTCTAAAATGTTTCTGTATATTTTCTCATATTTCACTTTCCCGCATCATCCCACCATTGAGAACAACATTTTTTATTCTTCTTTTTAAATTTAGTCCACCATTCAGGCCAGTTTTTTTATAGAAGCCCTTCATGGTCATATGATCCTTCCATAACTGCAGTACTTCCTACTCTCCAATTTCATTTATTTGTTTTATTCTTTTTATTCCCTTCCCTATTTTAATATACTCCCTTTCTTCCATCACCTCCATCCATATTGCTAAAAGGTCTGAAATACCTATCACAACTATATTACCATCTGCTACTTCTAAGCCTTCTGATAATACAAAATAATCAGTTTTAGATCTAGGTGCCCCCTTCTATAAGTCCATTGATTTTTGTTCCACACAGCTAATTTACCATATTTTATTGCTTCATGTATTTTTTACATATATTCTTTTCTTTTTATATTTCCTCCTTAAATTACAATTAAAGTCTTCTGCAGTTATCATTTTCATGTTAACAATTACATATTCGAATTTGATGAAACAGATTCTCTCTCTTCCCTTTCTAGCTATGGTTGCATATAAAGTTATAATTCTATAAATAAGTTCTCTCCAACTCACATCCACAACAGTTAACATTCCCACCCTTACAATGTTAAATCTAGAATTTTCACTGTATTTTATACAACACAGCCACTCCAGAACAACATACATTTCCTAAGTTCCATATTATATTTCCACACTACAATGTTTTTGTTTGCAATCTTTCTTAATTAGTCAGCAATCTTACATCCTGTAACAGAATAACACCCACATCACATTTTTTACACCATTGCAGCATCCCTATCCTTCTTAACTCTGTTAATAATGTTCACATTTACTGAAATTACTCTAAAATAGTTTCCTTCTTTTTAAGTTTAGGGGAAATATTTTTACATTTTTATTTTCGTATTTTTATTCTTTCCCCAAGTGAATATTTTCCCTAGGTTTATGTACAAATATATTTCTTTATCTGTAAAAATATAACACACACACACACACACACACACACACACACACACACACACACACACACACACACACACACACTACCATGTTGAAGGCCTGGTCTTAGGCAAAATTGAGCCCAAGACAAAGGGTGCCATGCTTCCCCTTATGCTACCCCCTTTGTCCTCCTGCACACCCCAACAGTTAAGCTACTGGCTCTTCTGCACCAGTGGTGACTTCCATAATGACTGTCCCGGAAAACTCTATTCCATACTCCCTTGTTATCTTGTACTTTCATTATCAGGATCTGTTATTGTTAATGCATTGAAAAGTGACAATATAGGAGCCATGGAAGGAAAAAGTGTAATTTCATATAACAAAAGAATGTTGTGAAATTGGCTTTGTAAATGCAAAAATCACAGAAAAGATCAGTTGAGACTTTGCAAGACTGGAGGAATAGTGCAATACATTGCAACAAAAAACAATGAAAAATGGATAGTGATGCATCTAGAAAGATGTAACCCTGTTAAGGAGTGCAAACTCTGTAACCAAGAACAATTTTGGACAAGGCGGGCCTCAAGACAGAGGCTCAGGATGCCCCCCCCCACACTAAGCCTTGATCAAAGACCTCTTATACATCTTGGAGAGTTGGGGCCAGGAGCCCCCCCAGAAGCTCTCAGAGTCTAGATGTTCAATGATGCATTCTGTCATATTTCTGAAAGATGGTCTGCTAACTTATCTTTTTTTAAACTGCTAGCCAGAAAAATTACATGCGCGCCCTTTGATATGCATGTTTCCACAGCTAAAATCCATGATGATTATTTTTTCAGGCACACACACACACACACACACACACACACACACACACACACTCACACACACACACACACACACACACACACACACACACACACACACACACACACACCACACACACACACACACACACACACACACACACACACACACACACACACACACACACACACACACACACACACACACACACACTCATATACTCACTCCCACACTACATGCTTACATTCTGTCAAACTGGGGGAATCCTAGTTCACCTATTTCGTGCTTTTAGGGTGGTGGAGGAAAACAGAGTATCCGGATAAACCACACATAGAGAGACTGTAAATATATAGACTCTACAGAGAAGGAATCTCAGCCAAGAGCTCAATCAGAGAACAAAGCACTTAGGATGGCTATACTACTCACTACACCGCTGTGCCACTGGTCAGCTGCTTTCATATACACATCTTATACACAGTGATAACTGCTTCTGTGTGCAGGGCTGATGTCTGATTCTGATAAAAAGTGAAAGAAATTGTGTCCAACATGTTACTCTTAAATATACCTAACACCCCCATGCACACATACATCAGCCATAGTAGTGATTGCTTTACACTGATTTTATTAAACACAATACATTCTGTGAGACTGCCCTGCCAAGCCAGGTCAACGATTGTTTAACTTGATCAAACCAAAGGAGAGTCACTTGTTTTTATCCACGGACAGTCCCCATACCCTTCAATTATAGCCACTTTGTTGACTATGTATACCTCAGATGTCTCATAGTGATCAAATGAAAAAAAAAGATAATGGCCAAAGTGATGAATTTCACATTTTTCATAAAAAAACACACAGTAGCCCAGCCAAGCAAAGGCCCCTCTAGAAGCAGACATAAAAAAGTTAAATGCTATTTGATATTAACCTAAAGAGTTGCAGATACTACCTGTCTAAGAAACTATAATTAAATAGAAAAAAAAAACTTGTGCATATCTTGACAACAGTAGCCACAGAAACCTGGGGTCAGTATTCAATGCATACAGATTCAGAGCAGAAAAAAGGAAAATAAAAAGAGATACGCTGGCCTTAACTTTGATCTCTCACAGCTTAAAGTAACACTTTCTACTGAAGATATCTTACTTTTACAATCCAATAAAATCCATGCATTTCCCAACAAATCTTGCAATCTAGTTTCTCATCTCTCTGCTCCTGTGTATTCCAAAATAAACTAATTATTAATGTCAGCAAATCTATCATAAGGTCATCGCTACCACACAAAAAAATGAAAACATTCCCACCTATTTTTTCTAAAAGACAGCTCTAATACAACCATCGCTATTATCCCTGAACAAAAATACATTGGAGTACTTCTTGATCCAGCTTTGTCTTTTTCTACCAATACGGAAAAAAAATTAAATTAATTCTTATCCAACAAAAATGTTGTTACAGTATCTCACACCTGCTCTGTCCTATTGCTCACCAAGGGATTGCCAGAACTGTTCGGATGCCAAAACCTGAATATGCACCTCCAGCATTGCACCATTACTGCTACAAAATCTGATTTATAGTGCTGTCTGACAACAAATTTCATGATGGTGATCTCTTGCACAAATACAGATGCTTTTTGATCATTATAGGTTACTTCCCAGCCCTGAAAAGCATGCTGTCAATTAGAGAGCCAAACTACAGCTTAAGAGCCACCCATGATGATCATATATGCTTGGCAGAAAACAATATAAGACAACCATTGGAGAAAATCTAGAATCATATACCTAGTGAAATCAGGGCACATAATGAACTCAAGATATTTAAATCCAAACTTTAAGACAACTTTCAGGAAGAGTGTTCCTGTAAGTGTTTTCTGGACTGTGGGTAGCTGTGTTGAATTTCTATGCGTACTTGCTGCAGTGCATGTTCAAGGATAAACTTATTTAATTCTGATTTTTCATGTGAATTATTGCAATATTAAAACATGTTAATGCTACTTTTTTAATATTGTATAATTGTTAATGCTTGACAGTATTCTTCTAAAATGTTATTTTTGTGTTCTGATGCTATGCTGAATACAAAACACTGAACCAACAACTCCTTGACTATATCTATAGCATTTATGACTGTATCTGTTCTTTGTATACAACACTTCTGTTTCATGTACCTCACATATCATATTGTGACATTTTTGTATTGTGCTTGTTTATGAGCCCAGGTCATGGCTGTAAAGGGTCGGAAGAGTAAATTCCTGATAAACAAACTAAATAAATAAACAAGCAAATAAATAAAATTCTCATACACTTGAACTATCAGTGCTACTAAAAGCCAGCAACAGCTATTCACATCCCTTCCTTTGCATTTACTAACAGTATTCAAATCTGTTTTATGGTCGATGTAAGATAAAGTTAATTTTTAGTGGTGAAGATTGATCACTTCTTGTATTTAGAAAGATTGTAATTAAAATTGCTCTTACTGTGCCGTATTCAAACGATGACTGTAGGCATTCAGAATTTATCTTTGTACTTAAGAAACTCAAGAAACCCAAATTCAAACTGTAGTAGTACAGATTCAGAATTTAAGGTTGGGATTCAGAGATAATCCTGCGGATGCACAACACTAACATTTGAAGAGTTTGCTGCACGTAGGGCAACAGAACTAATCAGACATGCTTCAGGCACTAGATACCAAAAGCAATGCAAGCAAAGGGCAACACAACTGAAGAGAAGCATAGTACTAATGGGAGAAGCACTGGACAGTTGTATGGCTGTAGTAGTGCTACGTTAGGGTACATGATGGGATTATTTACAAACTCTACCCACTGAAAACCAGTCTTTATACAGTTCATTGGATTGGTAATCAGCTGTGTGACAGAACGCATTTTGCTAAGGTCAGTGGCATTAGCTCTTTTTTTTCAGTGTTATTAGCTTTTGAGAGAAAAATGTAAACAGTGGTGCTTAGAAGGCTCTGTCCTGAGCCCTCTCCTCTTTGGTGTTGATTTCTATGACATAAAAGCTATTATTAAAGGACTATGACTAAACAAGTTTGCTGATGATTGCAAACAGGGATGGTTATCAAATCCCATTCTGATATTTATATTCTCTAGGAAGAGCTGTACCAAACACGCACACATATGCTGTATTAATCATGGGCTTACCTTCAACACCAAGAAATGCCAAATAATTTTGTTCAATAACTCTAGTATCACTACTGCTTATCATACAGATAACAGTCCACTTGAAGTTAACAGACCCCTGTTTTAGAATAGGTTGCTTTTACCAATCAAGCAAAGTATATCCCTAGCAACCTTTAAAGAATAGTCTGATTGACTGGATGGGTGATTACAAATTTTCATAGGGGACATGTGGAGAATGTCTACATAATTGGGGACATTATTAGTCTCCCACCAGTATTGGATGATGAGGGTGAGCTTCTTGACAGTCTCCTTTGACTGTAGGCTTTGTAAGTACTTTTGAACCTGACTGAGATGATGGACATCACAATGCAGGCTGGCCAGCACAGCTGAATCAATGCACGTTTACACAAGCAATATGATAGCATCTCACTGTTGTCTGGCACAAGAACGGCAGCATAGCAGTCACCACATCCACAACTGTGGGAGCACACAGCAAAGTGCCAATCCTGTCACCACAAAAATAGGAAGGAATGAGGTAGTTAGGAAAGCAGGAAACAGGAGAACAGCACTCAAGGGTAACCATAAGGTATGAAAGATGGAGGGAAGAAGGGCATTTATTTGTCCAGTGAAAGAGCCTCTTTTCTTATTTATATATTTAGAAAATAAGGGTCGGTGGGAAAGATAGTGAAGAACAGCTGTGTGTGGTTTATAGGGAGAAGGGTAGATGGCAGGGGCAGACAAACAGACAAACATAAAATACAGATTCAGACAGGGATGATACAAAAGGTTGGGAGAAGAGTGGATGGACACTGACAGAGAGAGAGAGAAAGAGAGAGAGAGGGTGGAAAAATGGTGATGGGAAGGACAGGTAAAGGAGGGAATACACTAGGAAGGGGCTAGGGCAGGGTTTTGTAATGCATAGATGCCAGGCTATTACACAGGGTAACTGACACAGACATCACTACTTGGGTGGTCGCTGCTATGGCTCAGTTACTCCAAAAGGGGCCAAAAGGGTGTGACCTGACTGCCATTAGACTACCCAAGCTATGTTAGAAGCTACACATCCAGTTGCCACTGCACCTTGACAACCACCAGCCTCAGCTCCCTTTTAAAATCTCAAGACTTCTTTTGCATAGTCCTGAGACACCAACAAAACAAAAAAAGGATGAAAATACAGAAGTGCAAATTACCAAACACTGTTCTTCTCCTTTAATCTTTTTTTTTTTGCAGTGGGGTGAGCTTCCTGCACATCTCCTGAACCATACCTCTCCCAACTTCTTAGTGCAAGAAATCTAGACAAAGCCATAAATAATGGTGGTGGAAAGGAACAGAGGTCCAAAAATAGGGTCATTTTTGTTTAATAGTGCTCTTGAAAACTTAGAAATATGACAGGATAACAGATTTTGCATTAGCACACATTTTCTGAAGGGTATGAAGTCTGAAACTCAAGTGTCTGTCATTCTTTTCTGACTTCAGTCCTCAATGATTTAGCAGAAAACCAATATTATATGAGGAACAGACCAAAAATATGAGTAAAAAATGTGGACATTCTGTGAAAATCTGGACAGTTGAGAGATATACCATGAACTTATATACACAAATTCTGAGAATGACATACCGAAGAGAAAACAGAATTTTCCAAGAAGTGAGACTCTTGTAAGTCCAGATTTTTGGCCATTCAGTCTCCACATCTTATGACTCAGCAATGTGGGTCCCAAGGTTTTAATCATTAGCACCAGTCTCTGCAGCTGATGCTGGGAGATCAGGGCAGACAACTTTTAGAAGAGGAACCTTCATTGACTTTTGTAGAAAGGGGGTGTTGGAGGGTACCAGTGACACCTTCAGGTCACCTCTGGTAAGAAACATCATCTTCATGCTGACAGACAGACTTGGCAGCCACCATTGACCCAGTGTGACATTGGTCAGTATTGACTTGAGTTGAGCATGGCCTCATCTCTTCCTGTTCCAGCACTGTAGCTGCAAAAGGATGAAACAATGGGGAAAAATGAATACACTCATATGCTGCAAATATAGTCACAGGTGTGCTTTGAACTATCATGGATATCATAACACCCATCTTCTGGAAGAGTCATTCATGCCTCCTGAAACATCTAACAGTGTTAAGCTGTCACTGCTTTGCCACTGGAAGGCAAAGTATGCACTCCTAACAATATGCAAGGTAGCAGAAGGCAACAGTACCAAAAAAAAAAACAAAAAAAACAATGCAAACAGTACATGACTGTTTGTCTGTCTATCTTTTTCTGACTTACTAACCTCCTCTTCCCACTAACGAAGTATGTCTTGGTGACTCTGCCTCAAATCACAGTACTGATGTCAGCACCACTTTTTATAATGGATGATACCAGTGGCATCACTTCCCATCCTGGTAAGTTCATGCCAGGCATCTACTTTCTGCAATAGGTCAGCATACTGGCCCAACAGCTATCCTTGAAGTTCCTGTGCAGGAAAAAACAAGAAGATATGACTTTCTGTGTTGCACCACACTGGAGCCCTGCCTTCTTCAATGCCTAAAGTAGCCGTGGCTATTCACTCATGTCCACTTGTAGAACAAAATGGTAACTTTTTGTGCACAGATTCATGTTTGTGGGTCATGTGTCAATGCAGTGCAACACTGCACTGTGCCAGTATGTTATGTCCCTAGTGCTGCTCTGTAACACTAAAGTGTCCACATTCTGGATGCAGAATCATACTGGTCACATCCTTTGTGGTCAGGAGGCTGTCAATCGATCAAATCCACTTCAGTTGAAAGTGGATTTGACAAAAAATTTTATGTTGAAATAACTTTTGGCAACAGTGGAGTTTTCTCTTTTCCTCAACTGTTGTGTGACCCCTGAGTAGGTATGTACACGTTTGGTGGTCTAGGGTGTACCTCCATATGGGAGGAAGGGGGCTTACCCCCTGCAAAAAAGTTACGATTTGCTAAAAAATCTTTTGGCATCATTTTTTTAGCGAATTCACTTATGATTGAAGTGGATTCTACCACTTTACATGAATCCTTGCAGACACCGTGATCTGCATGGTTATCTCTAGTATGCTGTATGGGAGTAATTCAGAAGCATCAGTGCAGAGTAGCTTCACTAGCATAACTAATGCTCTTAACTGCCCCTGTTAGCTTTGATGTAAGGAATAAGCACATTTTCCACAGCAGTATTCATCACTCTATAGCTGTGGAATACAGGAATTTCAATAAAGATTCTGTAGACTTGAAACTTCACAGATTTAAGGAAGGAGTCTTGCCTGGTAAAATATCTGAGCAAGAACACCAGACCCTGTGGTGAATTTCAATCACACTTAGACAGATGCTATGATGTATGTGCAACTAGGGAATCCAGCACACTGGCATAGCATTGCACTGCCTGCTGCTATTGGATGGCAACCAAGTAAAATGGAACCTTGTAAAGGTCCAGGACAATATGCTGAGGCATAGTTATGATATATAATCAGAGGAGATTCTGGGCATAGAAATAAATGCAACTGATAAAAGATGCGTAAGGGGGCAGTCTGTGGCAATGGTTACAGTACAGAAATGGTGAGAAAACCTTTGTACAGCAGTAATTATGCCTGTGGAAACAGGTGCATGGTGGGGAGTTGTGGCTATAGGTATGTGTATCTCACAGCATACCATACACATCCACAGGTATACATGTACACGTACTGACTGACATGGTCACCTGAAAGAGGCAACACCTGGAAAAATTCAATACTCAGATGAATGCAGTGCTACTGCAAACCCACTGCAAGCATGGCATCCACTTCCTGGGAGAAGATGATGCAGATGGGTATTATCAGACTCAGATTTGCAAAACTGGTGCAAGCTTTTAATCTGTGGGTGTTCTTAATATGTCTTTGCAACAGGTTTGATGAAGGGTTACTTATATGACATGCAAAGGTAAAGGCACAGGAGATCACAGCAGATATATCCACTGAATGGGCTCACTGAGGCTGAGGACTTTTTGGTCTCACTTACCAGCCAGGGAGTGTGACTCTCTATTCAACAGATTGCTTGGATGTTGGAGCTGGGCTGACATCAACCATCCATGTGTCAGATGGTGAAGCACCAGGCTAGTAAAGTCCATTACAGTGCACTAAAACATATTCCACTGAATTTATGAAGGTAAGGATTGACCAAAGCAGACCTACTATCTGTCTTTCCACACATATATCAGAGGGTTTGCAGCTGTAATAACACAGTACACTAACGTAGTATGCATGCTAAAATGTGCTACAGCTATATGTTAGTGCACAGTACTGTGCATACCAGGGAAGGTTATAGGGAATGTACTGTGTATACCAAGGGAGGTTATAGGGACTTATGTGGGTTGGTAGCCAGTGTGGTGTCATGTGTGTTCCTACTTTCACAGGTTCCACTAATAGAGGATCCAACACAACAGGAATGGTGTTAGAACGGCACCTGTTGCTAACAACGATGGCACCATGCAAGTGCAATGCTCCAATGACACAGTGAAACAGTCTGCAACACCACAGAGAGGGTCACCCATCACCCACATCCACCATGACAGGGGCTCATTTAGAGGAGCAGGCTGAGCATTCATCCTCACCGGGGCATACAGGACATGTCAGACATTATTTACCTAAGAGTCCGTCATGAGCTCTACCTAATTACCTTCTAAAGTGAGCATGGCCTCTGAGATGCGCATATCCACCAGATGGAATAGACATGCAAAAGGGGTTTGGAACCATCATGATTCCCAAAACATCCTTACTATGGCTATGACATTTGGCATTAATCAGCAGATGTGCAGGTCAGTGATCTTGGCACAACTGGCTGCAAACCAGAGCATTGTAGAGATGGCAACTGTACTCTATGGGACGAAATGCACGGCGTGTACAATGACATTGAGTATAGGGATAGGGGGCCCATAATTCTGTTCAGTCACTGGTGGCAAATGTACTGTATTCCTCAACGAATCCTCCAGTATGGCAAGTGCAATGGCCAAACTAGTGAATGCAAAATAAAAAATAAGGCCAGCACTCAAGTGTGGAATGTAACCTTATTCCAAAAACAAACAATGCACCATCCAGTGTAGTCAAAACCAGTTAAACCCAAACTGGTTTCGTCAGTAAACCTGCCTTCCTCAGTGGGAACAATACACATACCATAATACCTTAAGGAAATAAATACACACAAAAATATTCTGACTGGCTAATTTACAAATGTTCATTTAAACCAGGGCTAACTAACACCCCTAGTTTAATATTACAACATTTTTCTTTTTTGTTAAGTAGGCTATGTAACCCTATCTTATTTTTTCTATCTCCTTGGATTTTGTCAATAACAAGAAATCTAAATTCAGCTGTAGAGTGTTTAAGGGGGTGTTTATATAGGGCATTAGATTGCCTTCTGTTCCTAATGTCACTTAAATGTTCTGATATATGAATTCTTAAAGTACATGATGTTTGGCCAGTATAGAATGCAGCACAAGAGCAGGTAGCCAGATAGATAACCCAATCTGAGCTACAATTGCTGAAAAATTTGATGTCATATACCTGGCATTGTGCCGGGATGAGGTTCATCCATCAGTTTAGAAATACTTCTAACATGTAATGCAATAGTGTTGTTTGTGTCTGTGTGGGTAAATTGTGGTTATTGTACTGATGGCATTTAATTATCTTGCTTTCTTTTTTGTTTTGAGAATGCAGTATTTGGTATCTTGATCAGAGCTTGATATACTATGTTGAAATAAGAGCTTTTTGCATATCGGCTGTGGTTGCTTGACAGAGTGGAACATTTATACTAGCTAATACTAGCTAATGACAGAGAAGTGAGATGATATTTTTATGTAGTTGCCATTCTCACCTGCGTACTCTATTTGCATTCCATTGTTATTGCCCTTACAAACACCTGTAAATGAACAAGTAAATAATAATGATAATTTTCCATTATGCACTGTGGGCTAAGTAAAACACCTTCTGGATAATGAAATGGAATGTCAATGAATATGGCCATGGATTAAATAGGAGCCTTAGCTTTGATGAGACTGCCATTGTCTGTGCATGTGTGTGTGTGTGTGTGTGTGTGTGTGTGTGTGTGTGTGTGTGTGTGTGTGTGTGTGTGTGTGTGTGTGTTTGTTTACAAATTGTGGTGGGGGGGGGTGGTGAGTGACTGACTGAGTGAGGGAGGGAGGAGAACTCAGCATTTCCAAAAGTGACGACATATCCAAGTGCTTGCTGTTTCAGGCAAATATTGAGAAACATTTTGGCAAAACTGAGGATTGTGTGCCAAACTGATAATGATGTGAAAAGTTGCTTTATATTCACAGAACATAGAAAGAAAATTGTATATGTGTTGCAGAAGATGAGGTTGCTATCTCCGCATGTTTGCCAGGTATTCAAGTTATTATCTGTGTTGTCTGGTCAGCGAATTCAAACTCCAGAAATCCACAAACCAGCAGTGAAGAAACTGTTACTGTTGTAAGGCTGGTCCTAAGTACCAGCTGGGAAATATATATGTGTTATCTGTCATCAGATGGTAGTGGTCACCACTTTCGTTTGCTGTTTTCAAAAAACAGAGCAGTTCCTTTTGAGCAGCTTGCTAGTAACTGGAATGAATGCTGTACTGGTACCAATGATGTTTGCCAAAGAATTTTTACATTAAATGTTACAATCAGTGAATTAGCTGTTTACAGATAGTTGGCTGGTATATTTAAAGTGCAATTTATTTTCAGTTCTGGAAATCAAAAGCACATAAATCCCAAGGGAATATTTTCTGCTATTCTGAGGGTGCAAGCAACTGTGCAGTTCTGCAGGCAGGAGAAATGCAGACATCTCTTACTATACAATTATTAATTTCGACTTCTATCCATCGCAGGGCTGTCACTGCATGTAGTAACCAGCTAATTACAGTAACACATTTATTGGCTGGTTTTGTATTCCACTGTTTTCTTGCAGTATTTCAGTCACCAGCCTTTCGTACTAAGGTTATACGCTGGTTATAGAGCCTCCCCACCCATTTTCCAAAAGAATGAAATGCTGAATAAGCTCATATTCCACACTGCTTATCATATATTATTATTATTATTTTGGATTTGGATGCAGCTGATTATCTGAAACAACCATGACCACAGAATTCATTGACTATACTACAACAGCCCTCATCGCTGAACTAATTAACATGTCTTCGATATGAAATTAGTGCAGCTCAAACACTTCCAAAATGAAACTAAGTCAGGGCTACTAAAGAAAGACCTCAGCACAGTGTTTCACAGCTCTACAAAGGAAAAAATAGAAGCAAACATTAAAGGAAAAATAAGAGCAGAAGAATTAAACATGGAAATGCAAGAAATCATAGAAATGAAACAGCAAGGGCTCATTAAAAGGAAGGTGTTATATAATAAACACAATAAAAAGTTAACGCTCGCAAAATTCTTCCATTTATTAACATTCATAGTTTATTTTACCGAACTTTGTTATATAAAAGTACATTTGTCCATGAAAAGTACAGTGCTTTACAAAAGTTTGTTAAAGAACTGAATGGACTTTGTTTTTCTGCAGCATGTCTCTGATCCCTCCCAATGTGTTAAAAAAATGCTGTTTGGTATTGTTAAATAACATATATATTTTAAAATAATTCTATAAATCCACAGAATGTATATAACAACAGTCCCGTGTTAATAATTTGGTTAGTGCTCTTGATGTTTGTATACATTTTGACCTCAAGGTTAGGTTACCTACATCTCCAATAACCAGTAACAAAACCATGGCCAATAATGACCTACCAGTCTACCTCATGATATCTGTCACTATCTAACTTCTCAGTGGTTGGAATTCTATCAGCCTCTCTCTGGAAAATTTTATATAAATAGTGCATCTGATGGTTTCAGCTTAACACGCAAAAATATTAAGGTGAAGTGGCTCTATTTAATTTTTATTTTTTATAATTTATAAAATAAAAAATGTATAAATGCATGATGGATTTTATAAATTCATTCATTATAATTTTTTTTATTTTTATTAATAAAACACTCCAACAAACTCAGTAGTTTTAAACCACTGCTTAAACATCTTAACCAATCCTGGTCCTGTAAATGCTCATCTCAAGGCTGAGACTTTGGGTTCACTGTACAGTACTCTCTAAATGCACTCCTTAAACAGAATACACTCAACCTCTCGTGGAAATGACAAAACAATTTTTATACATAACTGCTGTTTGTACAATCTGCTACGTTGCATGTGGGCTTTCTCTTCAATAACTTCCATCTCTGTAAAATCTTAGACTATATAAATGTAAATAGAAATGTAGCTACTCTGTATTTAACTGGAACTTAGTACAATGCAATATTAGTAAATGGAGCTTTTCTCCCTGGGCCTCAACTCCAAATGGGTATTACCCAGTCAGACTTTCCCAGTAAACAAAGACAAATAAATAAATATTTTAAAACCTTAAGTTACTCATTTTAAAAGAAAACAAGCACTTTAAAGTGGAGTATTTCTGTTTTAAAGTCTAAGTTGCTGTTTATTTTTGGTATACTTGGAACAAATCTAAATTAAATAATTCCCCAAACTCAATCATATAGATAGAGGCATACTGTACTTTTTGTTCTATCTATGCAGAAAAAAGAGTGAAAGACTGCTTTATCTGTCATACCATACTACATTGTTCTGCTAATCAGTAACTCTTGAGACTGATGCAATTCAAACTGCTTACCTTTTTTTAGAAGCTTTATTTATCTCTTGTTGACCATACTAGTCCTACTAGGCTAGTAGCCTCTTTTCAGGATAGATCAGAGGTGGTATTTATAATACTACGGGAAATTTGGCCAACACATCTGGGAATTTCCCCTACTCTTTGCTATAGCTGCTATGAGATCTTTTACATCCACCTGAGCTACCACCAACTCAAGCAGATAGGACCCTGGTTTAATGTCTCATCCAAAGGACTACAATACAGAAGAGTCAGCTTCACAGTGGAGAGGGATTAAGCATGGACTGCATCCAGGTGACCTGGATAGGAAGGTAGACAAATGAAGCTTGGGCTGGGCTGTGAAAATAAGATCATAGGAAGTTGCTAGGCTATTGGCCCTGAGGCCCTTATAAGCCTAGCCAAGAGTTTAGCCCATGTTTAGACAAGTCAGCACCCAAAGCCCCTGTCTAGCAGGGACACAGGTGGAATCCCAGGGGTGTATTTTCTGTTTCCCATCCAGTTATCCAGGTTGCACTTAAAAAGGGATAATGAGGCACTCTGCTTGATGTGGAGAGGGACTCTATTCCACAAAAGGGGAGTCTCTGGGAAACAAATCTGTCCCACCAACAAGTCCTGTTGATGTCACAGACCAGGTTGAGGTCACATGTGTGGGTTCCTCGAGTGGAGCTTGACTTGCAGATATGCAGTAGTCCCATCAAGGCAGGGTCTGAGATTGCCTTGTATGCCAGACGTCACTTCTGAGGAGTCTGTATGAAACTGAGTAGAGGGACAGGGCTTCTAGCCTATCTGTGTAGGGTAGATGTTTGGGGCCCTTGATTCTCCTGGTGAGGAACCTTTGTGGTCTCTCCAGCTGCTGCATGTGCTTTGCAAGGTGCACGTCGAAGGGGGTGTTGTACTCAGTAATTGGCCTTATAAGTGAAGAATATAGGGATGGTATGACCTCCTTGTCCCTGGATGAGATACCCTTACTTATGAGGTGGCCCATGTAGAAAGCTTTTCATACAACGGAAGCAACATGGTGGTCAAAAGTCAGGTTGGTATCAACCTGAGTGCCCAAATTCCTTATGACTGATTGTGTGCTTAGGATGTAATTAATGTGATAATATATGGGGATGTCACTCTCCCCAAAGGGGATGATGATGATGCATTTTTTGACATTCAGCTTGAGACCATGTTTCTGGCACCGATCAGTTGTTTGGGTGAGACCCTCTTGGAGGACGTCCACATCACTTGGGGAATTGATGACCGTGCCCAGCTTGCAGTCATCTGCAAACTTGGTCAGCCATAGTCCACTGGTTTTGGCCTGCAATTCAGAGAAGTATATCCTGAATAACAGAGGCTCCATGACTGATCTCTGGAGTATGCCACTCATTATGGGTCTACTGTTTGAGGTGGCTTCCCCTATTTTGATTAGGTGGGTTGTATCAGTGAGCTAGTTTGCTACCCATCTGGTAACATGGATTGATGCCTAGTTGAGAGAGTTTATCTATTATGCCTGAGTGGGGAATAGTGTTGAAGGCTTTGGCCAAGTCAAGGTAGGCGGTGTGCACCATCTTCCCCTCGTCCATGGGTTTGGTGACTGTCTTAAAGAAGTCAGCTATATTTAACAGGTATGACCTCCCCTTGACAAAGCCAAACTGTGTGGGGTCAATTGTTTGGAGGTTGCCAATGTCTCTGTCAGTGAGGTTCATATTAATCCGTTCCATGGCCTTGCAGATCAGGCTAGTTAGGCTGATGGGTTTATAATGTGCTGCTAATACCACTTTACCAATCAAAGGGGATGGAGACTTTGCAGGGTGTTAGCACATGAAAAACACCCACTGGTGAATACAAATTGGTTGATGCACAAATTGAAAGAGAGTTGACTTTAGCCTGTCAACCTATGTGCATGTACTGTAGCCAAGCTAGGTGTGTTTATGCACATACCTATAGTGGGGTTTAGGTGCATATATAAGTACACACCTGCACCCTGGTATTATAAGCCATGCTGCAAGAAATGTTGGACCCAGCTATTGGAGGGGTGAGAGAGGACATGTATAGAAAATTCAGATTGCCTTAGATAAAAGCCTACCATGACTTGACCCCCATCCTCACTGACAACAAAGTATGACCACTCAGGACTATGGAATGAATGGGTTAAATAGAACATAATAGAGCAAGGATTGTTAGTAAGGTGAAAACTAAAAATTACATAGAGTACAGATATTCAGGTATACAAGCACACTGCAACAGATGTTTGATTGCCAGACACATTACGTTCTGCTATGTTGACAAGCTTTTCTGATGAAAGTGGAGAGAACACTTCAAGACACTCTTCAACAATTAAGTTAAAACAACTTTGCTTTTGATGAAATCTTATTTTATTAGCAGAACAGAATTTGTAATTGCTACTGCCAATGCAGATAACATTGCTTATGATCTATTTAATGACTCATTGATGATAACTTCTCATGAATTGCATGTCCATTTATGGTTCTTCTATGTTTCCTAGTTTATTTCTTGAAAATTATCCTCTCGGGATCCATATTATCATATCTTTTAAAATGTCCACTATATAGGTATCATATCATATTATGCAGAAATACGTTCAGAAGGAAACTTTTGGTGTGATCAAGTGACATAAATTTAGCTGGCAGTGGGGCTGGTTGGGGTGACTGGATTGATTTTTTGACTGCCAATTGGCGTAGAAGTTAAGGTTGTGAGCCCTAGTTCCTGTCTTACAGGGTTTGATTCCCTCAGCTCTTGCTTGCCTACTGCATGACCTTGAACAAGTCATTTAACCAGACATTGCTCCCACGTCACTTCTGAAAAGGGTCTGTGTGTCCAGAGGGCCTACCTGGTTACCAAACAGGATCATTATTATTACTAATTAGTGAGTTGACCTTCATAATCTGTCCATTGCTATATGGTACAACTCTACAGTGCCTCATCTATTGTAAGATGGGAAATAATTGCTCAGCATGTTGCAGTATCCATTATGGCTTGTAACACTGTAGTGTGATTAGTTAAAAACAAATCCTAGTCCTCTTTGAGAACTTTGTTGGGGTAGAAGAAATTATTAATAAGCTGGTTATGATTGTGCATGGATAAGCATGTGATGATTAGTTTTAAGTCAAAGTTAAATGCCACTGACTTCCTTGTCGGAGTAGACAGATATGAACACATGCAGACTGCACAATTCTTCTTTCTTTCTTTCTTTCTTTCTTTCTTTCTTTCTTTCTTTCTTTCTTTCTTTCTTTCTTTTTTCTTTGCTATTCAAATAATGTAACATACTACTTGGAGCTATGGATTGTTGGCAGACATGTTCCAGGAGACAAATTCAAAGGTTATCACTGAGTTGCCCATCATGGAGGGGAAGCTGTGACATGGTATTGGGGTTTGCTAATAAAGTTTCTTGTGCAGTCATGGTGTTAAGTATCACAGCTGGCTGTGGTGTTTTACATAGTTGTGATTCTCTGATTCACTCAACAGAGTAAATCACTCACTGCAGGCATTTCCAGATGAGTGCACATGGCTAATTAGCATTAGCTGGTTCCATGGAATTTCACGTTATCCTACATTATCCTACAGCATAGCTACAGTCCTCCATAGAGCTTTTCTGACCGTGGAAAATCATTGTGGTGGGCATGGCTATGAATCAGAAAGGGGCACTGGAAGGTAAGGTATGGTAACCTTTTCTAAATCTCAGGAATAGACATATTACAGGAATGTAAGCCTTACCATGAATGTTTAAATAAAATCTTTTATTTGCATCAACAGATAAGAATACATCATGTCAGTCATGACAGCAAGCACTTAAATTAAAATATACACAGATTTTTGAAAACAATAACTATTTCAGAAATAGTTCCAATGATTCACAATTAAAATAAAATAAGGCTCTTGGTTCATATCCATTTGTTGTGTCTATATTATAAGCTCAAAAGACCTTTTCAGCGAATACGAAAACAGTGACATATAGTGTGTGAACTGCGAAAAAACCAAATGCTCTAAACTGCGAAATTCAAAATCTGGAATCGTCATAGTTGGCCAACGCCAGTGCCCGCTACATACTACCTACCCAAACAAAATAAATAAACCACATACATACACTAAACAAAACCCTACTTCTAACCCTACACTAAACCTTCCATACATTACTATCTATGCACTTACCTTAACCCGCACACTAACCCTAAGGTCCGTAACTATCGTACATTTACCTTAAGGAGTTATACCACAGAAGGGTCAACTATGACGATTCCACAGTTTGAATTTCGCACTTCAGGACAATCGGTGTTTTCGCAGTCTGCTGAATATGTGTCGATGTTTCTGTATTCGCGTAATCGGACCTTCGCGGTTCTAATAGGGAACCCCATTTGTTACATAATTACACAGATGTTAATATACAAAATAATGATCAGATTCTTTCATTATGGAAATCTTTGTTAGCTTTTCATATAAGCCTCTTTCACTGTTAAGTATAGCTCACAAGATTTTTGTCTCAGTTTATGCTAACAGAATGAATACTACATCAGGCTCACACAGAATATTAAGTAGGTAGACTCAAGAGAATATTAAAATAATAGTCGCATTTATAAACCATGCAAGGAATTATTAAAAAAAAGAGGTAATGAAGAATAAATACAGAAAGAGTATTCGACAAACAGAATTGTGAACATTTATGTTAGCATTAAAACAAGTTGCATTTCCAGATACATTTAATAATATATTAAAGGGCTTTTATATGAATAATAAAGCTTATGTTAACATTGGAGCATTTTTATCACAAGCTTTTGACTTCAAAAAAAGTACTTTACTAAAAGCACACCTAAAAAACATGCTGGCTATGCCCTTGCAACTCCCACTCTAATATCACCCACCCCATCCACCCACTACCTTTCTTTCCACTCTACTAACTACCTTGATTATAGCAAGCTCAGATGCTCATAAGCCTAGTACTTATTATACAGCAAGAACTTCTTATTGTAACATTTGTTAATGTCTGTTATGTACTTCGCAGATAAAGATTCTAGTTGTCTACTGATGTACTATGTTCTTCATCTGTAAATATGTTTGTAATTAATTGCTATGTTAATCAAGTTGTTAATCGCTATGTAATCCAATGTAACTACTGTCTGTTTATTTTAACTGTGGAGATTTCTCCCCGGGCCTCCGCTGAAAATGGACCTATGTCCAGTCGGACACTCCCAGTCAACAAATGTAAATAAATAAATAAAATACTGTATCTTTCTGTATGGTGCAAACAGAAATTTTTGCTGCTCTTCTCCCATATGCATTAATTCAAACAAAACAGCTGGTTTCAAACAAGACAAAGTCTGTGATCAACATAAAGTAGAGAAGGCAAAGTCTGAGAAGTGACAAACTGAGGTGAATGTATGAGACGTAAAAGAAAGAAAACTGACAGGCAGCAACAGAAAAAGTTTGATAACAAGGGAACACCAGCTATGGCGAGCAATGCATATTCCCCAGAGACTAGACTGATGGAGGAAGGGGAAGTAACACTCAAGGATGTGTTTATAGAAGTTATAAAAGACATGGATAAGACTACAAATGAAGTAAGAGAAATAGTGAACAAGCATTCCAACCCATTCCAAAGCATAGTACAAGAAAATTAAATGCTTAAGGGAAAAATAGCAGCAATGGATGCTAAGGTGGAAATAACTGCAAGCAATATATAATAATAATAATAATAATAATAATAATGGACCATGTAGTTAGATTGAGATGGAAGGGTATATACTGGAAGGTATAGAAGGGAGTGATTCTATGACTTTCATCTAAAGACAACTTACAACTTGCAGTGGAAATACCAGTTGAAAGAGTGCATATCACTACATGGTACCTGCCAGTTGAATGGAGAGGATAAATTCTGAGGGTTTTTGGCTAAAGTTATGGAATTATGAATGCTGTAGTTAGTGAGTAATAAAACAGGATAGCGGAATAGCAAAATGCCCACTGGCAGATTAAGAAGCACTGGGAGTAGTAGTACAGGATGTACAACAAATGTATAGAACAAGTGCCAATAAGGTAGTAGTAGGGTACTGAAGTTCTCGGTCATATAAAGGGGATTTTGCTATGTAGGGGAAAGCATTATGAGATGCAACACGGATAGTACAATGAAATTGGCATAATAAAGAAATTCAGTGAATGAAAGAGTAAAAGTTGTGTTTGGGAACAGGGCAAACTAAAACAAAGAAGCCCAGATTTGTCGACTTCTTGCAGAAATAAACCCCAAGGATCCCCAACAGGATCTAGAAAAGGCAGATAAATTTATTTAATGGGTGGAGAGGCAAAAGGGT
The DNA here is from genome assembly GCF_019279795.1 of Protopterus annectens. Classification (NCBI taxonomy): domain Eukaryota; kingdom Metazoa; phylum Chordata; order Ceratodontiformes; family Protopteridae; genus Protopterus; species Protopterus annectens. The sequence continues at coordinate 1,338,543,067 of NC_056741.1, forward strand.
AACCAAATGATATTGGTCCCTCCCTATGCGGGACAGGTGGTTCACATGCCAAAATGGGGCAAATGCCTTCTTCTTGGGAGACAACTTATTTGTATATGGCTGTTGGTTATGGAGAAATGGTTTCCTTGATAAATATTCTTTATTTATTTTTTGTTTTTCACTGTTTTGAGTGCACCACTGAGTGACCTAAAGGGGCACTGAAGTAAAATCATATTGTTAATCTGTGTGGGTAGGATAACAAACAATTTGGAAAATAAAACGTTTTGTAGAATAAGCTATGTTACCAACAATAATTCTAACAGGAAAGATGAAAAAGGAGGAAACATGCAGGATAATTGCAAAAACAAAAGTATGATGGGATCAGTTAGATTAATTTTGTGGAATATGAATGGGTTATCAAACCCAGTAAAGAGAGAAATAATATACAGTGTATTTAGGAGAAAGAAGATCATGGTAGGAATCTTACAGTAGACACATAGAGAGAAGGAAGAGCATAAAACATTGTGGTGCAAAGCATATGGGGTCTTAGTTAAAGCCCTATATCTGGGAGCAAGGAGAAGGGGAATAGTGATTGTGGTAAATCAACATCTATGGATGAAAGAAGAAGCAAGGCAGGAAAATGAGGAAGTTTGTTTGGCAAGATGATAATGCAACTGTATAGACCTAATGTTGACATTAGTCTCCCCCTCTCTCTCTCTCTACATATATATATATATATATATATATATATATATATATATATATATATATATATATATATACATACATAATACCTGTATATAAAAAAACAATAGCAAGATATTTTTTGTAAGAACTCTGTTACTAAAGGTATTTTCAGTTTCAAAAGCAGATATTACTATTGTCACGAGACTTGGATATGATCTTTGAAGAAAAAGACATAGAAATAGAGTGAAAGGGAGAATAAGGAGGGTGAAGAATGCAGAGAAATGGACAAAATATCAAATATTTAATGAAAACTTTGTGTTTCTTAGTTGCATGACCAAAATGAGGGGTACAGGAAACATCCAGTGTATATGTATTTCAGCCTAAAATGGTAATCTTGGTCAAGGATAAATAAGTTGTTTGTCTGTAGAGAACATATAGAAATGATTGAAAAAAAAATAGAAGTGGGTCCAATTTCACAGACCAAGCTATGGTATTAGCATCAGTCAATGGCACATGTGAGGAGCCTAAAAGAAGTCATTGGAAATTTTGAGGATATTTATTAGATAGGAGAGATTTTCTGAATAAAACAAATGCATTATTGAAAGGTATTAAGGAAATTTCTTTCCAGGACTGAGAGAGCATGAAGGAATGATTGAAGATGGGGATGCAATTTCAGTAGTGTATGAGAAAGATGAGAAAGGAGAAAATAGATTCAAAAGGAGTAAGAAACTGTAAAGAATTTGAGAGTTATAACTTAAGGTAGAACAACTACATTTTGAAAGCAAAGACTGATTGAGGACCTTAAAAAGAGAGAGATACAAAAAATAAATCATAAGATGAATGAATATTGGAATGGAGGGCTGTCATTATAAAGTATATGTTGTAAATGCATCTTGCTTAGTTAGAGCCTTGACCATGTGATTATGGCAACAAAAATAGAAAGAATGGTGTTGCAGCAAAGAGCAGAGGGGTGACTGGCAGCATGTATTTTGGGAATGTGAGGTATTAAAGCAGTTTAAAGATGAGTCGCAAGAAGTTGTTTGATGGCTGGTGGATCAGCCATTGATATTAACTAATGAATGAATGTTATTAGGGATAGGTATGGAAGAGAATACTAAGACATCTATACAGGAAATGTTATCGATAGTGATGCTAGCAATGAAAAAAGCTATAACTAGTAAGTGAAAAAGTAAAAAGGGACCAAAGGTAGAAGACGTGAAAAATCTTGTATAGAAAAACAAGAGCAGAGTAGACAGCGATAATTCAGATAGAAAAGTAGAGGCAAAGATTTCATGCTTGTTGGCTACCAAGGTTGTAATATCTGTAAAGGAATAAAGAAATATGAATGAAAGAATGAGGGAAACGGTAAATGTAGAACATCTTTGATGCAATAAAATTGTAAATATAGTACATGATTGTTGCAGTGCATAAATAGACAAGGATTAAAACATATGGGAATGAATGGCAGGTACATGATGCATGCCATGTTTTGGTTTTTGGATGACCATGCAAGGTGGAGGTAGGAGCTATATGCTTTGGCATTAGCTAAGAGGCAACATCAAGTTCACAACTATGGGCCATATAAGCTATAACTAAGAGTAACATTGACCTGTTCCCTACTAATACAACACTATGTTGTACCATGCATGGAGATTCCATGCTATGCATCAGACAGAAGCTATCTTTGAAGCAGAGTACTGGGGATAGAACAGAGTTGTCATTGCCTACATTAGTGGGGAGGGCAACAGTGACAGATGACTGCAACAGACAAGATAGGCTAGTGATGAGGGGAGTGTGTGAGTGTCATAGCCTGATGAGTATGATGAGTTGGAAAAAATATTCAGGGAAGCGGTTTGTATTTAGCCTCCTGTCCACCTTAGTAATGCATGCTAACCCTAAATGCCCTGCCACTAACTGTAGATATATATATATATATATATATATATATATATATATATATATATATAGAGAGAGAGAGAGAGAGAGATATATATATATATATATATATATATATATATATATATATATATATAGAGAGAGAGAGAGAGAGAGAGATATCTTAGGGCTGCTGTTTGATTAAAAAAATGAATTAATTAATTGCTCAATTAAAATTTTTAATCAAAATTAGCTGAATATTAATCAAACTTTTTTCCTTTTAAGCATGTTAGTTTAGTACTTTGGTTCTAATGCTGTATAAAAAAAACAAGATAAAATAAGACATTGAAGTTGTGACTTACTTTATTTTTTCAGCCAATTGCTTCAACAGACCAGTTTATTTACATTGGTTGGCTCAAGGGATGCTCTTTTTTTATTGACAACATATCCAGACACTGAAAACAAGTGTTCACAAGGGATAGCAGTGGCTGGGGATGCCAAATATTTTCTGGCTAACTTAGCCAGGATTGGGTAATTGCCCTCTTGTAGTTTCCACCACTGCAATGGATCAGAGTCAACATCAATTTGTTTTTTAAGTCTGTATCTCTCAACAGCTGCTTTCTCAGAGGAGGAGAGAGGCATCAGTAGCTCATCTTCAGAGTCTGATGAAAGTCCATACATTCGCATTCTCTTTGTGAGTCATTCTTCTTCTGGTTGATGATTATAATGTTGATCAGAATTTTCCACAAGAACTTCTACCTCTTGCCAAACCTTGTCTCTTATGTCCTTTCACAAGCATTTAAGATTTTTGAGATGGTCCAGAGCAGTCGCAATTCCTAACCACAAAGGTTGAGGTTCAGTTTGCATTGTTGTACATCCATCAAAAATGTATCTTTGAAGTGCAAGATGCTAGCAGGGTCATCATCAGATACTACCAATTCAACTTCAAAGTGGCAGAGGGTTGGAAGTATCATTGAACAGGAAACATACAGCTTTCCGCCAAGTAATTCTGTAGTGTAGCGACAGGGATTGAGAACCATTTGTACCAGACACAGTTTCTCCCACTCTGTCTCCATTGGTAGAGTGAGCCTGTGTTTGTGGCCTCACTGCACTAGAGTTTTCATCACAGCTTCTTTCTTGTTTAGAAGTCATTTGATCATCTGAAGAGATCATTTCCAATGTGTGGGAATGTCCTGAATTAACTTCTTCTGTCACTGATACAGTTGCACCTGCTGCATTGCCAACTCAGCAGTGTTTGCAGGACTGTGTTTAAAGTGTCCTACAACTTTGCGGCATTTAGCAAGGAGGCCTTCAATTCCAGACTCTACAACTGCTTTAATTACAGACATCTGAAGGATGTGTGCTGCACAGGACTTGTTCTGAAATGACAGCCTTCCTAGAGCAGCTGTCACATTACATAAGTTGTCCGTGCCAAAAGTAGTCACTTTCTCATAAATTCCCCATAATCTTGCCACTGATGAAAAGTGTTTTGCACATTTTTTTTCAAAAACATTTTTATTTTTTCATTATAAATATACGCAAATGCACATATAACAAATACAATAAAACAATAACAAAACTATTTACAATATTTGCATTCATCCATGACAATCATTTTATCCATGAGAAGTTATCAGTATTTATTGAAAAGGTTTTCCAATTTTTGCCATGCTATTTTTTATGAGTAATGTTATGAGTTCTATACCAAATGATTTGAAGTTCTTTTTTACATACAATTTTGCTAAATTAATAAAATCTTTAAACATCAAATCTTGTTTACTTTTCCAGTTCAAAGTAATAACTTTTCTGGCAATTGCAAGAACTGACCAGAGTAACTGAATGAATCTGAGATTTAGGCATTACATTAGGTATAGGAAGATTGAATAGGATTAGTGAGTTAGAAATATGACAGTTATCAGACCATATAGCATTTACAAAATATCTGAAGTCTTTCCAGTATTGAACATTTCTACATTCAATGAACATGTGAACCCAGTTGGCCTCTAGTAATTCATCACATTTTCAACATTTACTTTCACTGTTTTTGAGTATAAGATTTATTTTATGTGGAGTATAGAAACTCCTGTTCATAAATTTCCATATATACAATGTCCAATAGAATGAAGAAGAAGTACCATATGTAGAATTCAATAACAATTTTTTGGATTCATCAGATATTTGTTCTCCACTAAGTTTTACATAGTAATTCCAAAAATCTGAGTCAAACTTTAGAGTATCTTCTCCTAGTATCTTATACAATGGTGAGCTACTTAATTTTTGATTATCTGTCTTTTCAAGACACCTAATAAAAAGCTGAATCAAACTAGGTATAGATTCAGTCTCTAGGTTGACAGATACTCTCATTTTGTTTTCTATAAACTGTCGTAATGAGCATATAAACAACCAACTGTCTTGGCTATTATCAAAACTACATAAAAGAGAGTTTAGTGGTTTAATACTCTTATTTTCAATAAACTAATGCCAGAATATCAAGTTATTTTCCTTTAATTTTTGCATCACATTGATGTTGAAAGAATCTAGGCAATCAGGGGAGTATGCTATAGGGAATATAAGAAACAGACATTGTTTAATGTTGTAATTACAATCAATTGTATTTTTAAAGTTATTAAATATTTGATTAATGCCATAAGAAAAATGGTCAAACTTCTTATTAAATAAACAAAATTCACGTAAAAGCCAATGAACTGTACTTATTCCATATTGTTCCTTAAATTGATTTTCTATAGTTCTGACATCAGTTATATGAATTTCATGTATTGTTTTCCAGCCAGATATATAGGTAGGTGTGATCCAATGCAATATCACATGAATTATATAAAGATCTAAGCTAGGGAATGCTATCCCATCACTGTTCCAAGCTCTAATGTGCCATTTATATGAAATCCTAGGTTTTAAGGGGAGCCATACAAATTTAAGTGGCATGGAATCTAATTTTTTAAATATGTTTTTGGGAGGGGGTAGTATCATTGACTGTATATAAAACAAAATTTTAGGTAAAATTATCATTCTAATTAAAGAGAGCCTATCCTCCATCGTGAAGAACATTTTATTCCATCTTTTGATTAGTTCACTAATGCTGGTTATTAAATTATTGTAGTTTAGTTTAACAGACTTTTTCCATGAACTCTTTATAGTGGCACCCAAATATTCTAATATGTCATTCTCCCAATTAAACAGGCTAATATCTCTTAGGTTTTTGTTGATCTTTTTGTTAATTAGTAATGTTTTAGATTTATTATTATTAAATTTAAGCCCTGAAATTCTTTCAAACTTGCTTAAGGTATTTATAACATCATGCAAAGAACCATCAATATCACTCAACGTTAGCAACATATCATCAGCAAATAACTGTATCTTAGGACAATAGTCCTTATTAATTTGAAAGCCTTTTATATTTTGCTTGTTTCTGATATATGTAGCAAAAGGTTCCATTGAAAGAGCAAACAATAATGGTGACAAAGAACAACCTTGCCTAGTTACCTTGAGGATTTCTAGTGGTGAGGATAGACATGATCTGATTTTCACATAAGCTTGTACCCCCACTATAAATTTTCATTAATAAGTTGATAAAATCAGAGTAGAATTCAAAATCAGTCATAATTCTTTGTATATAAGACCAACTAATAAAATCAAACACCTTTTCTATGTCTAGGCTGATAATAGCTGTTTTTTTTGTACTTGCATGCTATGTCTATTGATGACAGTAATTTAATAATGTTATATTGCACATTTCTATGAATAATGAACCCTGTCTGATCATTATGTATCAGATTAGGTAATATCTTCTTTATCCTATTAGCTAATATTGTCATGAAAATTTTATAATCAGTTTTTAGTAACAAAATTAGCCTATATGAATCACAAGATTTGGGCTCCTTACCTTGTTTTAATATGGAGGAGATAATTGAGTATTTCCACGATGGGAGTGTTATATATTTTTGCTTAACCATAGTAAGGCACTCCTCATTTTCTTTATTATATATTCAGGAAAAAAATATATAGTTCAGGAATTATTCCATCCAGTCCTGGACCTTTATTATCTTTTAAAATTTTTATTTGCTCTTTCAATTCTGTTAGTGTTGTTTATTTAATATGTTATTTTGTTGCATTGACACCTTAGTAGTTATATTTTCTTGAATAAAAGTATTAATTAACATTATCTGTCTCCAAAAGTGGTGTGTTATTATTTATATCTTTATAGTAGTTTTTGAACACTTCTAATATGCCCATTAAGTTAGCTGTACTCTTAACTGAACCATTACATTTATATTTGACCTCATTAATAAGATTTTGATTGTTTATTTTTTTTTTGGATCTTATCATTATTTTATGTAGATATTTGGGATTTACAGCATAAGATTTTAATTTTAATTTTTCCAGGTTTATGGCTACCTTATGATTCAGAACTTCTAAGTATTTTTTATTTAACTTAGTAATTTTGTAATGTATTACTTTATTTGGTTTTGCGTCCATTTTTATCTCGTCTCTGTCTTTTTATAAGTCTAAAAGTTCTTTGTCCCACTGTCTCCTTTTTTTAAGGTACCAAGATTTTATTCTACCATATTATATATAAACTTTAAAGGTGTCCCATAGTATAGTATCTGTCACTTCACCATTATCATTTGTTTCCATAAACATGTCTATTTCTTTCATTATCCATTCCTTAAAGTCATTTAACTTGGTTATGTAAGCAGAAATTCTCTGTAGAAATTTTAAATCATCTGTATGCATAGTTAATGTAAAGTTTATAGCATTATGGTTCGAAAGTGGACAAGTCATTATAGACACATCACTTATTTTAGAGTATATATTATTTGATACAAAGACCTTATCAATGTTTGTTTGTGTACCAAACCGATATGAATAGTGAGTATAGAATAAGGAATAATGTTCTCTTAGACCATGTATATCTTTAAGGTTCATCTGGTTTGTAAAGTCATTTAACTTCTTGGCTTGAGATGTTAGTTTTATTTTACCATTTTTAGAAGTATCATTGCCTGATAATAGGCAGTTAAAATCACCTCTTGCTATAATTTCCCCCTTTGCATTTAAAGTAATCAGGTCCAGATATCTGTCAACATATTTAGTACTCAGTCCTGGTATCCAGTATGTATTAATCAAAGTATAATACTTCCTATTGATTTCCAAAATAACCATGCTTAGCATCCCATCTTTATCTGAAATTTTATCTATAATTCTTGGCATAGTATAAGTATTTTCCATAGAATAAGAGTGCCCCTTCTATTAATCTTAAAACATGGATCAGCCAGAATGGTATAGCCATTAGATGAGTATTTTTGTAGATCTTTTTCAATAGATGGGTTTCCTGTAAAAAGATGATCTGGGCTTTATGCATTTTGATATATTTAAGCAGACCAGCTCTTTTGACATTATTGTTCAAACCATTAATATTTAATGATAAACATTTATAAGCCATTGACTATAATGTGTATGTTATTACTAACTGAAAGACCTTTCTTGCATGTTGACTTGAAATCTGCTGAAAACTTGCTTATCATGGATGCATAACATGTATTAAGCACTACTTTCAAAAACCCAAAACTATTTACAAACACATACATGAAACATAAAGTTTCTGGTTTAGTTAAAAACTTAACTAAACCATCCATCTACCATATCTCCAGTACCAAATGACATAAATTATCCATCTCTGCTTAGAATATAGTATAAAAACAAAAACGAAAAGCATTATGACAGCAACTAAAGAAATCTGAATGCATGAAATATACATTAGAATGAGAGTGCCCAATATATCTGAAGCTATATGAATATGTCACATACGATAACAGCACCTCTAATATGTAGATATGCCAGAAATACACATCAGATCAAAGTATGTATAAACATTAGAAGCTGAAGGTTAAGAAGATTGTCATTATTTCCAAGACATTTCAAGAAACATCAGATAATTTAACCCTTTTGTCAGTCATCTATCTAACATTTTTCATGTAAAGATCTGTTGAATATATATATATATATATATATATATATATATATATATATATATATATATATATATATATATATAAAACACTTATTACAACATAACTATTATATTTTGCAATTATACACATATTACTCATATGTATTAACAATATCTATGTTGATCTCTTTCATCAGGAAGGGGGGAGAGAGAGAGAGAGAAAAAGCGGACCTCACAACACTCTGTTTAGTTACTAAAGGTTTAGTTATATAGCATAAGTCTGATGTTAATATGCATAATGAGTTTTCTAATGCAGCTCCTAGTTCACTTGATGCCATTTAGTTACTAATAGTGTCATTGAATCTGCAGAATGTATGCATCTGTAAGAGAACACAGGCATTTTCAAAGGAGTTAAACACTTTTATCAGAACTACTTGTTTACCATTTAAAGTATCTAGTAAAGGATAACAGAATTTCAAGAGAAAAGAATTCTAAGTACTACCATTTAACAACTTCAAAGGGACAAATGATATTGTCACTGTTGTCTCCTCAAGCTGCAGCTTCATAAACTTGTTAAAAAGTATCTAAAAAGGCTCATGCACAACAGAAGTTTTCTCTAATAAAGAAAAAGGCATTTTCGGTGGGAATTTCAGATCTTGAAGCTTTTAGAGTTTACAGAAAGCAAAATAAAACAAAAAAAAACAAAACAAAACACTCAAGCTGCCTTGTTAGCACATGTCATGAATCTCCACAATGAGAACAGTCAAACAGACCATCAGTTTCCTCACAAAACATTAACATCATGAAAAAATTAACCATTTCATATAAGAACAGCTATTTAGATGTAACAACAGCTGTCTTAAATCAGAAATCATATTATAACATTTCAATCATTTACCCACCAGTTAACCAAGCCAGAGAGAGAGAGAGAGGAAAAAAGAACCTAGCCTATATATATATATATATATATATATATATATATATATATATATATAAAAAAAAATATATATATATATATATATATATATATATATATATAACTTATATTTAGCTATCTATAAAACACATTAATATTCTGTGTTAATGTTTAAATGTATCATATTTATTTATTTATTTTTATTTTACATTTGTTGACTGGGATACATGTCCATTTTCAGCTGAGGCCTGGAGAGAAAAGCTCTGCATAGTAATGTGATATATACAATACAACAGACAGTTAGAGAATACATGAGACACACTGTTTATACACATTTTTAAATCAGAAATGAGTATTTTACCATTGTGTGACAATAGGATAGAAGACAGAGTTAAGAAATTCTACATTAGGAAATTTAATATGCATAATACAATTGTGCTAAAGTTCTTGAGACACAACAATGATTCTAGTTAGGATTAGAGCAAGGATATAGCCAGTGTGATTTAAAATATTTTTTGAGATTTTCTTTGAAAAGTGTAAGTGAGGATTCGAGAGTAAGGTGAGCAGGGAGTTGATTCCAGGTTTTGCCGACCGAGTTGGCAAACAAGGCATCACCAGCTTTGTTGTTGGATTTGACTGTTTGGATCAATAGTCTGTTGGATGAACAAAGTTTACTGACAATATTTTTGAGTTCTGGTGCATTGTCAGGATGGTAGAGTGCTTTATGAGCAAGTATGAGCTGATTAATCTGTAGTAGGGAAGGTAGTTCAAGCTACCCTAGAAGATTTAGGTTGTGACAGTGGTGAGTCCTATAGGCTAAGCCAGTGGCAAATCTAGTGATGTGGTTATAGCAGCAGGATAATTTGTTAATTTCAGTTGTGTGCAAGTTTGTGAGAAGAGGGGATGCATAAAGGAGGGTAGATAGGATATGAGAACGGGCAATAGCAGTTTTAGCAAGAGGAATGAGGAAAGGTTTGAACTTGTAAAGGGATCCAAGCTTTTTGTTTATGGTTTTGATGGTTTGATTGACATGTGCATCAAATGTAAGGTTATTGTCTACTATGACTCTCAGGAGTTTGGTTTGGGCTTCAGGGAAAATAATGGTCCCATTGTTAGATATTATGGTAATGGGTGGAAGGTTGGACCTACGAGTGGGAGTGAATAAGAACAGCTTTGTTTTTTTAGGGTGTAATAACAGACAGCAATTAGTGAGACAATTTTCAACAGTATTAAAATTACTTTAGGTTAAAGACTGCAGATCTGTTTGTGAAGTGGCTGAGCAGATCGATGTGGAGTCGTCTGCATACTGAATACATGATGCTTTAGGGATGATGGTGTGGAGGTCATTAATAAACATGGAGAACAGTAGGGGTCCTAGTATTGAGCCCTGTGGGACTCCTAAGGTGATGGGTAGACAAGATGATAGTTTATCTTGCCATAGGACTGCCCATTGACATCCAGATAGATAGGGCTGAAACCATTGGAGAGAGTGGTAGTCTAAGGAGAAAGCTTTCAGGGTAAGGATGAGTAACTGATGGTTAACCATATCAAAAGCCTTGGATAGCTGTAGAAAGAGAGCAGAGGAAATTAGGTTGTTATTACAGATATGGTTAATTACATTAGTGAAAGAGAGAAGAGCTGAGGTGGTGCTGTGGTATGGACTGAAGCAGTGCTGAGAGTCAGCCAGCAGCTTACTTTGAATTAGATGGTGCATGAGTTATTTATGGACACATTTTTCCAGTATTGCATCTAGAGGAGATAGAATGACTTTGGGTCTGAAGTTTGATAGTTTTATAGAGCTACCGCCTTTATGTAGAGGTATAACATGGGATACTTTCCAGATAGAGGGGGTGGAGGCTTCAGATAGGCTTCTATTTATCAAGATTGACATTGGGTAGTCTATGATGTCTGCAGCCTTTTGCAAATACTCAGCAGGGAGAAGGTCAGCAGGGAGGGTGGTAGGCTTTAATTTCTTGATAAGACTTCGGACTAAAGTGATGGGAACAAGTTGAAAGCTAAAGGAGAAGGGGGTATTAGGTGAGTCGTTATCTAAGAGAGAGGAGGTGGGAGTGAGTTGGTTGGCCAGGGACTGGATAGTTTCTGTGAAGAAGTTATTGAAGGTATTTGCAGTGTCTACTGGTTAATCATGGGTAGAGGCAGAAGGGGAGGAAGTTGAAGTATGTCCTGGGTGAAGCAGTTTATTTATACCAGCCCAGGACTTTGGGGTTTGTTATGGTTTATATGTTGCAGATGACAATAGAAGTTTTTCTTGTCAAGGATAATAGATTTTTATTTCTAAGTAGGTGTTGTGGATCTTTTGTTGCACGCCAAGTGGCCCATGCTTTATTTCTAAGTATAATTTTAGATTTTTTATATTTAGAGAGCCTAGGTGCTGTTTTTTTTATTCTGATGAAGCGAGTAGGGGCATGTGAGTTGAGGATGGCAAGGAATTTGTTATTGAAATATTCCACTGCATCATCCAGTAGGAGTAATTTTAGGAGAGACCAGTTACATGCTCTGAGCTCATTTTGGAAGTTGGTAAGGTTAAAGTTTTTGTTTGTTCTTATATTTTTGTAAGTGGGTAGTTGGGGGTTATTGGCTTTGAGCTTGATTATAGGTGAGACAGTGGTCACTTAGGTCATCGGGCAGGGTTACAGACTTGTATAAATGAGGATGGCCATCTAGGGTACTTTCTTTTTGTTATTACATTTATTGAGTCTGGTGGGAGTGGAAATGACCTGTGAAAATCCATAAAGGTTAATGTGAGTAGTGGGAGATTCAGAGGAGCAGGAGCTCCAATCAATGTTAAAGTCACCAAGTGTAATGGTTTCATGGGGGTAGTTACTGGATAACCATTGTAAGATGTCTTGTAGTGTGTTACCATTTTTACCTGGGGAAATGTTGACACAGACAATGTATATAGATTTGTTTTTGTTAATTTGAAGTTTTTTAGTCAGGATTTCAGCATTATTACTTTGGGCTGGTTGTTGGGTATCTGCAGTGACTGTCAGGGTAGATTTGTAGAGAACAACGACCCCACAACCTTTCCTGTTAGCTCTGTCTATTCTAAGTATTTGATACCCAATGGTTATTACTTCATTATCTTTAGTTGCAGGTTGTAGCCAGGTTTCAGTAAGACATAATATGTCTGGGGAATGGACTGCTAAGAGGGCATGCAGGTTGTGAACCTTTTTATTTAAGCTTCTAATGTTTAGATGACAGACTAGGAATGAGTTGGGGGACCTGTTAGATAGAGTAATATTGGTAGGATTATTAGTGTGGGAGCTAGGTGCAGCAGGGTTGGGGTGGATGTCTCCATGTTTTGTGAGGTTGTAGCAAGGGTTAAGTATGAGTTTTAGTATTTTATATAAGAGTTTTTGGTACTGTTTGGCTTTTGGGGTGGCATGATGGAATCTAATTGGTTGGTAGTATTTAGGGGCAGTGGAGTTGAATGAAAGGGGAGTAGAGAAGTATTCATTTTCTTTTAATTCTGGTAGGGAGGTGGTATGGAATTTAGGTTAGTGAAAATCTAGGTTGAGCTGATTCTCATAGATGGTAAGGATGTATGGGAGGAGTAACAGGGGTACTAATGGAAGAATAAGGAACATTTTGGCTGCTGGCATTGTGACTGGTAGTATAATTTGGATGTTGTTTTAGAAACAGACTGTTGAGAGACTTGGTAATTGGCTATTGGTGATAGGGAAAGCTGTTATTGTGCAGCTACTGATGATTGGTTAATTAGAAAGGGGGAGTGGCTTAATAGCTATAAATTTAGTAATACTAGGGGCGGGTGGAATTTGGGGGCAAGGTGGCGTGCAGAGCGAGCCTGAGCAAAGCAAGGAAAACAGCATTTAAAATTAGAAGGAATTTATTCATTTGTCCTTTACTTTCTTAGTTTTGTTTGCTCTTTCCTTCACAGACCATCCATTTTTTTTTGCCTGTCTCTTTGGGTTCCTATTACCTAATCGAACTTCCAAAAGGTCAAACACCAGAAGTTCGAACCTGGAAGTTCGAAAGGGGAAAATCTCGAAGCCGCGGAAGTCCAAATTTTTTCACAGGGAAAGAATTCAGTTGGACGTTTCTCTGGCTTCAACATTTTCTCGACTGTGGTGAGAAAGTTACAGAACGGGTTAAGGTAAGTATGCAATTGTGACGGACGTTGGGGTTAGGGTGTGGGTAAGGTAAGTGTGCGATAGTGACAGACTTTAGGATTAGGGTGCAGGTAAGGTAAGTGTGCGATAGTGATGGACTTTAGGGTTGGGTGCTGGTAAGGTAAGTGTGTGATAATAAAGGACTTTAGGGTTAGGGTGCGGGTAAGGTAAGTGTGCGATAGTGACAGACTTTAGGTTTAGGGTGCGGGTAAGTTAAGTGTGTGATAGTGACGGACTTTAGGCTTAGGGTGCAGGTAAGGTAAGTGTGTGATAGTGACGGACCTTACAGTTAGGGTTTGGGTTAAGGTTAGTGCATAGATAGTTGTGTATTTAAGGTTTAGTGTAGGTTTATAAGGTTTTTGGTGTGCTTGTGTTGTGTGTGTGTTTTTTAGAACAGCAAATTTTTTCACTGGGAAAAAATTTGCTGTTCTGCTGTTTCGATGTTATTACATTTCGATCTTCCAAGTTCGAACATCTGGTGTTCGACCTTCTGGAAGTTCGATAATGTAATAGGAACCCATCTCTTCAAACTCTTGGATGGCCATTCCATTTCTTCTATGTCCGACAGTATTTTCTTCTTTTGGATAAATTCTACTGGGTGTTGTAGGGGAATCAAAGATCTTCACTCCTTCTGGCAAGGTGATTCTTATTCTTGCAGGAAAAAGAATTTGAGCTTTAATATTGGCTTTTTTCAAGGACTTAACTAGAAAAAAATGCATTTGGTATTAAGTCAAATTATACTATTACTGAAGAATTAGAAGACATACATCATTTGTAGTTATTTAAAAGGGAAACGTATGTAAAGTACTTATAATGGGGAAAAGAGAGAAAAGGAACATTGGTAACAAAAAGAATAGGAAGAAAGAAGAGTGAGAGAGAGAGAATGTTATTTAAATGCTTAGTTGTTGTTTGTCTTTCGGCTTTTCCCGGTTAGGGGTCGCCACAGCGGAACTCCAGTCTGCTAATGATTGGCAGTAGATTTTCATGAATGCCGAGGTGCCAGCTCGACGTTCAACCTTCAACGAAGGCACGCCCATTTACGCATGTCTTTTGAATGCCCACCCAACCACAGGGAGGACATGCAGACTCCACACAGAAGGCACTCCCCGCACTCCAGCCGAGAATTGAACGGGAGAACCTCTTGCTGTGAGGCAACAACACTACCACTGCACCACCATGGATTGAAATGCTTAGTACTATATGTAATTAGAAATAGTAGATATAGAAAGGAAAAGAGAAAGTTAATAATAAAAATTATTCACATTACCTTACAGCATCGAGACTTTCCAGAATCAAATATATTATGATTCATAAAACAAAGCATTTAAAATTAGAAGGAATGTATTTATATGTAATTACTTTCTTAGTTTTGTTTGCTACTTCCTTCACATACTATCCATTTTTGTTGCCTGTCTCTTCAAACTCTTGGATGACCATTCCATTTATTCTATGTCCAACAGTATTTCCTTCTTTTGGATAAATTCTGCTGCTTCTTGTAAGGAATCAAGGATTTTCACTCCTTCTGGCAAGGTGTTTTTTATTCTTGCAGGAAAAAGAATTTGAGCTTTAATATTGGCTTTTTTCAGGGACTTAATTAGAGGACTAAAACATCTAGTTAGAAACACTAATCAGAAATACCTTGTTATCCCACCACTGACTCACTAGAAAAAAATGCACTTTGGTATTAAGTCAAATTATACTATTACTGAAGAATTAGAAGACATACATCATTTGTAGTTATTTAAAAGGGAAAATATGTAAAGTACTTATAATGGAAAAAAGAGAGAAAAGGAACATTGGTAACAGAAAGAATAGGAAGAAAGAAGAGAGAGAGGGAGAATGTTATTTAAATGCTTAGTACTATATGTAATTAGAAGAAGTAGATACAGAAAGGAAAAGAGAAAGTTAATAATAAAAATGATTCACATTACCTTACAGCATAGAGACTTTCCAGAATAAATATATTATGATTCATAAAACAAAAGCATTTAAAATTAGAAGGAATTTATTCATTTGTCCTTTACTTTCTTAGTTTTGTTTGCTCCTTCCTTCACAGACCATCCATTTTTTGTTGCCTGTCTCTTCAATTCAAAAAATTTGCTGTTCTGCTGTTTCAATGTTATTACATTTCAATCTTCCAAGTTCAAACATCTGGTTTTTGACCTTCTGGAAGTTCGATAATGTAATAGGAACCCATCTCTTCAAACTCTTGGATGACCATTGCATTTCTTCTATGTCCGACAGTATTTTCTTCTTTTGGATAAGTTCTACTGGGTGTTGTAGGGGAATCAAAGATCTTCACTCCTTCTGGCAAGGTGATTCGTATTCTTGCAGGAAAAATAATTTGAGCTTTATTATTGACTTTTTCCAAGGACTTAACTAGAAAAAAATGCATTTGGTATTGTCAAATTATACTATTACTGAAGAATTAGAAGACCTACATCATTTGTAGTTATTTAAAAGGGAAAATATGTAAAGTACTTATAATGGGGAAAAGAGAGAAAAGGAACATTGGTAACAGAAAGAATAGGAAGAAAAAATGTAAAGTATATTTCCTGTCAGGATATTAAAATCTAAGCCGAGCTATGGATTTCTGTTGCTATCTGACTGGCATCTTGGCCATGCTCCTCCTGCATGGTTTTCTGAATACTGTCATTCTTCACTTTGCTTAATGCACAGTGCAAACAAGTGAAACACCCAATCTTTGTCAATGAAATAAATAATGTCGAGGTAGTTATCATGAGCCAATGACAACCAACAGTCACCTGTTAGAGCTACAAATTCAATTCCTGCCATAACCTGACTAATTTTCTCTCTCTCTTGCTCATACAAATCATAAATTTGATTGTTAATGATGGACCTGGAAGGCAAAGTATATGACAAATTTCCACTGGTGACATGAATAATGTCCTAGAAGCCCTAATCACTATCAATGTTACTCATTCAACTGTTATCAGCAATCCACCTTGCAATGGCATTAGTAATGCTGTTGTATTTCTCTTGATCCATTGGTCTTGCAATCTCTTGAAGTTCAAATAATGTAGTCTGATGATGCACCGATTCAACTTTAATTGACAATGTGGCCGATATCGACAGCTTATTGTGACAGTTAAATGCATGCTTAGTTCGCAGGTGATAATTTAGCTATGAATTTCTACAATGATATTTAAACTT